>NC_056733.1:1279455316-1279625316 GCF_019279795.1 Protopterus annectens
TTGAAGCCTATAATGTTTGAAAGGGAGACCTCACATACTACTATGATTTCTGTGTTACTTAATCATGACAATGAACTTTTGGCATTATGTGGCATTGTTAAACAGATTAAATATAAGTTAACATATTTAAATGAAACAAATACTTTGCATGTTTAATTTAAAAGCTTTTTCTCGCATTTAAATGTTTTTACTCCTCGCTCCTGGAAGTTATTGTTCAGCCTGACAACAGCCATAAATGTGACTCCTCATTAATAGAACACTGGCTGCCATCAGGTATATCTAGATATCCATATTCTAGAGAGTCTGCATCTATGGCAATGCCTTAGTTCTCTACCATGTAAAATACTTTAAGACTGCAGTAGGTTTATTATTTATTTTTCCTTCCAGCAATTCCATGGGATGTGATGATTAGGGTATATCCATCTTTTTTACCTTCCTGTGCTTTTTATTGCAGCCACTTAGGGGAGGTAAATATTTGCTTGTTACTGGATTTCAATCAGTGTGGACTTGACCATTAGCGGCTGGGAGAAACAGTCAGTGTACTCTAGTTCCATATTCGGCTACAGTGCAGAAACCACTGCTTTCAGTTTAAGAAATAACACGCTGTGGCAGGCTTGCTGAACAATCATGGGTGGCTCAGCTAACTCCCTGCCCATTTCTTCCTGGTTCCACATTTATTAAAGTGTAGTAAACAAGAATGAAGTTCTTATATAGCTCACGGTGCTTGATTTTGGGAGAGGTTCGCTGTATCACTGCAGAAGTGCACAATTAAAGAAATGCATTATTTCTTTGGCAATGAGATGTCAAGGTTCAGCAATTTCTTCTCTTCTGGAAATCCTGCTATTCTTAGTTTATTTCTATGGATCCTGTTCTCTATGTCATCCAACTTATTACCCAAACACCTAGACCAAGGCTGAAGTTCATCCGTTTCATCTGAGTGATCATTTGCCAAAGTTTTCTGCTCTATATTTTTGACTTAAAATTCTAAAGTGGTTTCTGTTGTATGTAGTCTTTTTTAAAAGCTTCAGTGATGTAGTTGTGATTTCTTTGTTGTCCTGTAAGACTGCTTGTACTTAAAATGCCAAGGTGTTAAGGGATTCTTCAATGCTGGAAATGTTGCTATGCAAATTTCTTGCAGTGTCACACATTTTGTTTAACAGAATTTCCTTCACTGGAAAGCACTAAATCTGATATTTTCATTCAGATGTGCCAAGAATTACTGAGCTTGATGCTGGCAAAACATTGAGTTTGACAAAGTCTCTCTCCGGACTTTTGTTTATGGCTGAAAAGGTCCAAATCATAGAATTAAGGCATAATTTTCTCTCGGGTGCTGAAAGAATACATGAACAGAACATCCATGCAGATGCCCATAATGTTCATTGTGCAGAAAAATCCATGCACATGCCCATAATATTTCATTGTGCAGGAAAATATATCAGAATTAAGAACATCATTGAGGTATTACTGTCAATATTCTAAGAGCATCAGTCACTGTCAACCATCTGTCAATTTATTTTCCAGTGGAGATAACAAAAACATGTGCAGCCAGTTATTTAGTATAGAAAATTAAATCAAAGCCTACAAAATAAGGACAAACAAGAAAAAGATTCAGTTCAGGCAGTGTATAAAATCACAGATAAAAGCAAACAGTGAAATAACCTGAAGTAAGTGGATAACCTAGTGAGGGAAAGTAAATCTTGGACAGTATAGCCCTTCAAAATGCAAATAACATTGCAGAACTTTTAATAATACAGCTAATATTGTAATAGTTGTTGCTATATGAATCATATTGACAAGAATAGTATCCTATAAAGTGTACAAGGTTCAGTCATTGCACATAAATGTAAAAGCTTGCTTTTTGTTATGTTTTGGTGATTGAAAATGTAACTCATTGCTTTACACTTGCATTTGCTTTTTAGGTTATTTTATCTGGCAATTAATGCTATTGCCAGTGAAGTAATCCTAAAAGCACTCATTTTTTTTCATGGGGATGTTTTAACAATAGGTGAACAGCACACTATTAAATCCATGAACTACTACAGCTTTGGGACCAGGGGTGGTATACATTCCTCTTTGTCAAACCTGTAAGTGTTTGTATATTGGTAAGACTGAAAGGTCCCTGACATAAGGGTCTTTGTACAAACTTTGACCGATCTGTCTTTATGGTGCTTCAAAAGGTGGAGAAAAATCCAAGGGGTGGTATATGAGAAGAGACTTTGGAATTAGTTTAGTGACTTAGATTTGAGGCAAATATACCTGTAGAATCAAAGAAAATATTTCACTAATTTCTGTCTTAAAACTAAGGGCAGCAAATTATAAACTGTTCTTTCTTTAAACAACCGTTTCACATATTTTCAAGTTTTTAATGTCACTATATGTTGAAATGAAGATATTCTATTTTTATTTTTCATTTTTCATGGTACTTTAACTGTAGTAATGTCAGTTGGCACAGGAAATATTAGCTGACTGCTGTCATTTAGTAACACCATTATATAATGAGCAACTTTATAGCTAACTAGCCTGATCTGCAAGGCCATGGAACGGATTATCATGGACCTCATTAACAGGGACATTAGCAACCTCCAAACAATTCACCCCACACAGTTTGGATTTGTCAATGGGAGGTCATATTTGTTAAATCTGGATGACTTCTTTGAGACAGTCACCAAAGTCATGGATGAAGGGAAGACCTGGCCAAAGCCTTTGACACTATTCCCCACTTGAGCATAATAGATAAACTCTCTCAACTAGGCATCAAGTCATATGTTACCTTATGGGTGGCAAACTGGCTCACTGATAGAACCCACGTAATCAAAATACGAGAAGCCACCTCAAGCTGTAGATCCGTAATAAGTGGCATACACCAGGGATCAGTCCTGTGGCCTCTGTTATTTGGGATATACTTCTCTGAGGTGCAGGCCAAAACTAGCGGGCTATGGCTGGCCAGGTTTGCAGATAACTGCAAGCTGGGTGTGGTCATTAATTCCCCAAGTGATGTGGATGTCCTCCAAGAAGGTCTCACCCAAACAAATGACTGGTGCCAGAAACATGGCCTCAAGCTGAATGCCATGTTCACCCCCTTTGGAGAGAGTGATCTCCCCATATATTATCACATTGATGTGATGTCCCCACATATTATCACATTAATAACAATGTCCTAAGCAAGCAATCAGTCGTGAGCGATTTGAGCACCCAGGTTGATAGCAACTTGACTTTTGACCACCGTGTTGCTTCCATTGTACAAAAAGCTTTCTACATGGCCCACCTCATAAATAAGGGTATCTCATCCAGGGACAAGGAGGTCTTCATGTCCCTGTATTCTTCCCTTATAAGGCCAATTATCGAGTATAATGCCCCCTTTGGCATGTACCTCACAAAGCACATGCAGCAGCTATAGAGACCACAGAAGTTACTCACCAGGAGAATTCAGGCCCTCAAACATCTACTCTACACAGATAGGCTAGAAGCTTTGTCCCTCTACTTAGTTTCATACAGACTCCTCAGAGGTGACCTCTGCCAGGCATACAAATAAATCTCAGACCCCACCTTGATGGAACTGCTGCATAACCACAAGTCAAGCTCCACTCCAGTAACCTGCATGCTTGACCTCAACCTGATATGTGACATCAAGAAAACTTGTTGGCAGGACAGATTTATGTCCCAGACACTCCCCCATCTGTGGAATAGACTCCCTCTCCATGTCAGGCAGAGTGCCTCATTATCCCTTTTTAAGCATAACCTGGATGACTGGATGGCAAACGGAAAATACCTTGGATTCCACCCGTGTCCCTGCTGGACAGAGGTTTTGGGTGCTGACTTATCTAAACATGAGCTAAATTCTTGGCTTGGCTTATAAGGGCTTCAGGCCAATAGCGTAGTAACTTCCTATGATCCTATGAATTTGTTCATTATATAATGGTGTTATGAAGTGAGAAACACCCAGAGATTCCTTGATTTTTATCAATGCAAATGCCTTGGAACAGCTAGTTGATATCCCCACAAGAGGTGATAATATCAGCATGAGTAACCACTGCAGCACCCCTACAGTATCATTCTCCCTTGTAAGATCCGACCATAAAGCAGTCATTTTCAAAGTCACCATCTCCACTAACCCCCCTGCCAGGGTCAAACAAAAAAACTTCTCCAAAGCTGATTACATATGTGATAAATTTTAGTTTTGATGAAGTCCAGTTACAAAATGACAAAAATGCTCAACATGTTAAAGCTGGAGTTCTTTATTTTTTTTAAGCTTTTTTGCAATGCATTTCTGCTTTTGCTGAAAGTTATCACTGCATTTACCTTGTGATTTCATGATTCATTTCTATCAAAAACTGTTTTTGTGCTTTTGCTAAGAATTTTTGAAATGTTGTTATATGTTATTTTTTGTGTCATTGCATTGCTTGTTTTGTAAGGTGTCCCAGCCTGATATTTTGTTGCCTGTTAGTAGGAGAGAGGTTGTTTTTCCAAGCAGGCCATATGTCATCTCTACGTTTTAAAAGGGACTTCATAGTTAACCAGTCATTGTTTTGTGGTTTGCAGAGTTGAGAAATTATAGGGAAGAATGGATCCTGGAGGGATCTGAGTGTACTGGTAAGAGCTGTTTAGGTTTAATATGAAAGACCAGTTTATGTTGAAGAGGGCATCCTTATGTTTGTTGATTTTTGGGTCTGTTTTAGGCTTGGAATGAGATCAGTTTGGGTGGAATTTTTGTTGCAGAGATATGTATTCTGAATCCTGTTGTGCAGTGGTCGTTAATAGAAAGAGGATGGGGTTGTTGATAATGATTACATCTAGAAGGAAGTGCCTGGTAGAGATGTGGTTGGATTGCATGGGCTGTTGCAGTAGTTGATTAAAGTTAAAGTCGAGTGTATTTGAACAGTATCATAATTGTTGTATGTACTTTAGTACTGGAGCTGAGCTAGTTTACCTGTGGTGTGTGATGAGAGTATGGTTTGGAATGGGGATAGCTGTTAGCTATTGTGTAATAAACTGTTTCTACATTACTTGGTGTGGAATCTGGTATACGTTTAAAAATGGTTTGTGATCTAAGACAATTGAGGTGAAAAATGTCATTATAACTGCTGTGCTCTGGAGAGTGGCTGAGGAATTAGGGGTGGGAGAGTTGTGGAGTGGGCTATAGTAATTGGTCTAGTGGTATCCCATCAGTCTGAGCATGCCTGGAATGAAGAGAGGCCAGCATTATTGGACAGAAACAGAAAAGTGCAGTACGTTTTCTTAAGGGATGGTATAAATAGCTTCACTGCATCTCTGCCTTCAGATAGAACTGGTAACTATGCCGGGTTCTACATCAGTGCTTTATACAAACACCTGCATAACTGCATTGACTAGGCCATTCCTGATAGGGCCAAAACAAGCTCCTCAAGGAAGAGCAAACCTGCATGGTGGACACCTGACATTAACAGGTTTTACAATAAGAGGAAGAAATTGCTGTCTAAGAGTAAACAAGCAAATAAGACTTTGTGAGTCCTCCAAAGCAAACTATGAATCCAAATTAGCTACCTCAACTAAGGACAACTGTAAGGCATGCTTCCAATCCAAATTAGCTTTCTCAACTAAGGACAACTGAAAGGCCCAGATTTGTGCCGAACTGGTAGCTAATGATACCACATATACTGAACCTGTGGACATAGATAACCTGTTAGCTGACAGGTTCTGTGAAAACTTCACTCCCCTGTCCCCGGCACACTTACGCCATGACATCCCTACCACCTGTCCCCTACCATGTATCTCTAAAGAGCAGGTCATAAATGTTCTCTCTAAGACCAAAAACACAGCATCTATGTGACCAGATAACATCCCAGGCTGTGTCCTAAATGGGCTCAAACAAGAATTAGCAACACCATTTGGTACCCTTTTCAATCATAGTTTAAGCACCAGCTTCATCCCAGCTGAATGGAAAACGGAAGTTGTTGTCCCCTTGCACAAAGGTGGTGCTTCCACTGATCCCAGGAACTATAGACCTATTAGCATGACTAGCCTTATCTGCAAAGCCATGGAGTAAATCACCATGGACCTTATCAACAGAGCGATAGGTAATCTCCATACACTTGACCCTTGACTATGTTTGGATTTGGCTAAGAGAGATCATGTCTTTTAAACCTGGTGGTCTTTTTCAAGGCAGTCACCAAGGCCCTGGATGAGGGGAAATCTGTGCATAGAGCCTACCTAGACTTAGCCAAGGCTTCTGCCACTATATCACACTCAGGCATCACTGAAAAACTCACCCAGCTAGGTAACCTTGTTGCTGGTTGCAACATAGTAATGGCAGGAGGACTGTATACTGAAAGGCATAATAATGTGGTGAGACTGTTGCACTTAGGACTGTGCAAAGATTATGGTATTAAAGTGGTTGAAAAACACTGGAAATATGAGCCACAAAGTATTATAGAAAATAAAGAAGTCTACATCACATGGGATCATCCACTACCAACAGTTCAAAAGATAAATTCTAGAAAAATGGATATACTTGTCCATGAAAAGAAGACAAGAGTAGCATCGATCATTGAAATTGCCACACCCAGTGACTACAGTGTCTTGCATACAGAGAGACACAAAGTCATAAAATATCAGAATCTGCAGGCAGAAATGAGAGCAATGTGGAAGAAAGATACCCAGACATTTCCAATAGTAGTAGGAGCAATGGGTCTTATAAAAAAGAATTTACAATCATATTTAGATATGTTACCAATATATGTAATTCCATATGAACTGCAGAAGAAGTCATTACTGGGCACATTGTGGGTACTGTGAAGAGCACTACTGGCTGACATCAAAGAATGAAACAATACTAACTTCATGAACTTTAATCATCATACATTGACTTAGGAATGGGGTCCATTCCCGTCATGGTATTAAAAACCCAAAAGACTTGGAGAAATTAAAAAAATAGGTATTAACCATTATATCCTTAGAAGAGATGCTAACTGGCTCACTGATAGAACCTATACAGTCAAAATAAGGGAATCCACCTCCAACAGCAGACCTGTAACCAGTGGTGTTCCACAAGGATCAGTCCTGGTACCTCTACTGTTTGGAATCTGTTTCTCTGAAGTACAAGCAAAAACTAAAGGCCTGTGGCTGACAAAGTTTGGTGATGATCGCAAACTGGGAATGGTCATAGAATCTCCAAATGTCAGCATCCTACAAGAGGGTCTTACTCAAACAAATGATTGGTGTCAAAGTCATGGCCATAAACTCAATGCAAAAAAAGTATTATCATCTCATTCAGTAAGAACGATGTTCCTGCTAACTACCACATCAACAGCAACACCCTACGTATGCACTCAGAAGTGAGAGACCTGGGCACATAGGTTGACAGCAATCTTTATCTTTGATCACCATATCTCCACAGTGGTAAGAAGGACATTCTCTATTGCTAATAAGTAAGGGCATTGCCTCCAGAAGGAAAGAAGTTTTAACGTCCCTGTACTCTTTCTTCATCAGGCCAATGAGTGAGTGTAGCTCCCCTTTTGGCATGTACCTATCCAAGCACCTGCAGCAACTGGAGAGACCATAAAAGTTCCTCACAAGGAAAATTCAAGATCTTCAGAATCTGTCCTATGTGGGTCATCTGAAATCACTGTCACATTATTCTGTTTCAAACAGACTACTCAGATGCGATCTCTGCCTTGCATACAAGGCGATCTCTGACCCTGCTTTTTTGGAAATGCTGCATCTCCATAAGTCAAACTATACATGGGTTACCTGCTCTAAAGACCTTAACCTGGTATGTGACATTAATAGAACCTGCTGGAGGGACAGCTTTGTCTCCCAGAGGCTACCACACCTTTGGAATAGACTCCCACTTCATGTCAAACAGAGTACCTCATTGGCCCTCTTCAAATACAATCTGGATGACTGGATGGGTAACCGTTAATTCTTCCTGTGAGTTCCACCTGTGTCCCTCTTGGACAGGGGCAATAGGTGCTGATTGTGAAAGGGTAGAACTTGGCTAGGCTTGCAAGGGTGCTAGGGCCAATAGCCTAGTAACTTGCACTTCCTATGATCTTATGATAAGAAACCTGATCCAAGAGAAATCGATATAGATAAGAATGTATATTTTGACAATGCAACTTTGTGCAGACCTAATCCAATACATATGACATGTGCAGTTACAGGGGAACATGTACCTCAGAATTCAAACAAATGCTTGAAGGGGTGGAATATGGCACAAACAGGATGCTTTCTGAGGCACATTTAATATAAACTAATTATATATACAAGCTGACAATAGACTAGTAATCTGAGAAAAAGTGAAGTAGATATCATATAATAACCAGGGAGGAGGGCCTGTCTCAAACCAGCGCAATCTTGATTCAGGCAAAGAGGCCTAACAGTGCAGTGGATGAGAGGAAAAGTTCCATTAAAGTGAATATGTGATATATGTTAGAAAATGAATACAACAAAACAATGTTGCCTAAGAGAAAAGTAAAAAAGTACAATTTTTTTTTTTAATGAATAATGGTGAGTGACTAGATGTCAGAATTATTCCATAAGATGTTGTGTAATTATATAACAGAAATTGCAACTTGTTTAAGTTTGGTATTGATCAATAGATGGTGACAGATATCCACAGGGATCTATTGACTTTGTATTCTCAGCAATTTACTTTTGGCATACTATGTGAAGGGCACTTTCATATTTTATATGAGATGAATAATTTTTGAAATGTAAGAAATAGGATGACATGTTAGTTAAGTTGAATATTGATAAAGTTTTGCAATTCGAGTTCCATGTTGCATCAGTATAGTATGATAAGATATGAGTTACCCTTATGAGAAGAATCACTTAACCAGTGTGCCCATTGTACAATGAGCATATACCAGTGGAAAAAAGTCTCGTCCCCCAGACGTTTTCTATTACTATATGCTATAACGTTTTAAGTTTTCTTCGCCTTAAAAACAAAAAAATATATAATACTAAAATGAGATATCCAAACAGTCTGGAGGTATGAGAGAGAAAGCTTGGAGAAAATACTAGGAAAATTAGGTAGCTTAAGAAATATACCTGATTTTCCTTGCATTTTTTTCCATTCTGTCTCTCTCTCTCTTACCTATAAAGAATCTGAATTTCAACCTTATTTAACAAAAAAAAAAAGGAGCAACAGAGAACTTCCTTTCTTTGTTGCTTCCTTTCCAAAGCACTGATGTACTGCATAAGTATGGGAAAGTAAGTCCCATATGCATATGCAGTGCATCAAATAAAGCAGCAGGATGTTCAACGAAAGTGGAAGAACACCACAGAGATCTGTCATACAAAGACATTAAGAAAAGTAAGCAATTTTTTTCTTAAATAATGTCATTTTATAATAGCAATAACTAACTCCGTGGTGTGGCATATTGATGATTTACCTACTGTTGACTTTGTTTAATCACTCATGGTTCATCCTCATGATTAAACCAATAGTTAATATACCACACCCATTTTGTCAGTTATTTCTATACTATTTTTCCATACCATGTATAACCCTATGTACAAATTACTGTACTGTTTATTATTTTGCAGGATGATGTGTTTGCTAGTTGCTGGAATTAACTTGTTTTTTTTGAAGCAGTGTAACATTCGATTACTGGTTCCCAATATTACAAGAGTTTATGTATATTTTAAAGGTTTAATTATTATTATTATTACTTTTTGTGTGAGTTTGTTGATACATTGTTATATTACGCCAGAAAAATGCTTGTTCATGTTTGCAAATAATGACAGTTTGTAGTAAATTATGATCACATGTTAAAATGGATTAGGTAAAATAAATTTCATTGGTTTAGATTACATTCAGATGACATGGATGATGGTTTTTGGCAGTCACAGAATTTAATTAATAATACTAAGATTTTTCATAACTTTTCCCCGGATTTATGAAGCCCTTTATTGCATGCAGGATTAGTCTAAGAGCTATTTTTGGCAATATGGCCGACGTGCATAGGGCAGCGGCACGCAAACGGGATTGGGAGGAAAATAATAAAATAAACATAAAATAAGCATTCTAACTAAAAGCAGTATTCTGCCATGCAAGTCAATGGCAGGCAGAAGACAACCTGGCCAGTGAGCAATGATTGCTAAGGGGGGATGCTCAGTGTGGGACATATAACTATGCATTACCAGGCAATCCTATGCAACTGAGGGGAAGGATAGTGAATCCCAGTTTTCCCCAGGGTGTGAGGCAGGTCCCAAGAGTGTAAGAGTATAAATAGCTGGGTGCAAGACTAGGGTATAGGTGACATCATGGGGGGGGGTGTCAGACATACTGTAAGCGGATTGGAGCCCTGTGGCTCGGGATTGCTCCTAGCTTAGCACAGCTAAGCTAGGGTTGTGTCTAAACCTGCCTAGCACTCTTTATAAAGTGTAAGCGGGTTTGTACACTGCGCACCAGGTTTTACAGGAAGAAAAAAGAAATTAAACCAGGAAATAGCAGCTCTGTGCACATTTGAGCACTCCGTTTGCATGGCGCGCACACGAGCTTAAACAGGGAGGCAATGGGAAGGGGAAAACAGCAGTAGGAAGGTAATCAAGGAGAACTAGCTTAGCTGACAGATGAAATGTATCAGAATCAGCCAATTACACAGGCAGCAGACCAGCCCAGCTCAGCACACCACTATAAACTATGCAAACACCTTTCCCCCTTGTTTTTTCCCAGAAACTCTGCACCACCGGTGTATATGAATGGGGAAATTTTACAAAACGAGAGCAAGAGAAAAAATGTCAGGGGCTGCTTTTGCTATCATAAACCAGCATATGCAAGAGGCTGAGGGTGGTGAGGATGTCAATGCTGCTGAGCAACCCACAGTGAGGAGATGGAAAAACATGTACATACCCAGAGTAACCTACCAAAGGCTACATGAGCTGGAGATAGTGAAGCGCTATAGGGTGGACAGAGGCCTCCTACATCAAATTGTTGAGCTGTGCCGGCTACGCTTCACACGCAGAACTAACAGAGGGGAACCCATCCCAGTGGATACCAAGGTATGTGTAGGCCTAAGAATACTAGCTACAGGTACCTTCGAAAGGCCAACTGGGGATATGATGGGGATTTCACAGGCATCAGCATCCAGGGTGCTCCACCAGTTCCTGGATGCCATGTCAGCACATGTCGGTTAGCACGTATATTTCCCCATCACCCATGAGGCGTTGGCCAGCAGTATGCATCTCTTCCACCAAATAGCAGAATACCCTGAGATACTGGGTGCAATAGACTGCATGTACAAATGCATCAAAGCACCACCTGGTGAGCGGGGTAGGGTCTACATCAACTGCAAGGGCTTCCCCTCCATCAACTGCCAGGTCATGTGCGATGCCCAGGGCATAATAATGAATGTGTGTGCTGGCTGCCCTGGAAGCTACCAGGATTCCCACATCTGACATCTGATGCAGCTGTACCAGAGATTTGCCAATGGGGACATCCCACTCGGTCACCTAGTGGGGGATGCTGGATATGCACTGGAGCCATGGCTGATGACACCCATCAGAAATGCACACACACCCAAACAAGAACTCCATAATGAGGCACACGCACAAACACGAATCGTAATAGAGCGTGTGTTTGGGATGCTCAAGTCACAGTTCCGGTGTCTGGACACATTTGGTGGAGCCTTGCAGTACTCACCAACTACATTTATCCAAATTGTCCTTGTATGTGCCATGCTACACAATATGATCCTGCGGAAACAGCTGCAGCAGGAACAGCATGGGGCAGGACCACGCAGCCCCCCACCATTGCTAAGGCCTGCACAGGCACAGAGTGACTCGGAGGAGGAACAATCTGGGCCTGCCCCAGTAGGCAGAAGGAGGCGTGCCCAGTATGCACTGGCCTTGGCAAAGAGGCAACACATAGCACATGCACTGACACAGTAGGGACCCAGGGAATGACACCTTTCTCTGACTCGCACATACAGTAAAAGGGATGCCAAATATGACACTACCTGTGCTCAACCATGTATAGGGAGTGTACTATGTGCATCCAACATAGGCAGCCCTGCAGCACCACCCTCAATACTGGGACACCCACAAGGTAAGTGACTCACACATGTCAGTTGGGGGGGGGTCACATACCCAACAACAGTTACAGCCAGCAGGATAGGTATAGACAAACACAAACAAATACTGTACTATGGCCTCTGAATGAGCCCTATAAGTAACCCCTCCTCCAGGCCTACACAGACAGACTACAGCAGGCCAGGCAGTTGGATGTCAGTTGTGAAGGCTAGGAAGTCAGAAACTAATATGTAGATAATTAAAGCTAAGATCTGTAGTACACTGGTATGCCTCTAGCCAGCGCGATAGGTAAGACTACAGACTGAAATGGAGTACCCCACATACCAGTACAGTCCTAGCAAATGGGTACAAATGTCAGGTGTGCCCCCCATCCTACGTACACTTGTAGTAACAGTCAGGTGCGCCCCCCCCCCACTCCTGTGTAGAAATGTAGAAATAGTCAGGTGTGCCCTCCCCCAATCCTACATAGAAATATAGTAACAGTCGGGTGTGCCCTCCAATCCTGTGTAGAAATGTAGAAATTGTCAGGTGTGCCCTCCCCCATCCTATATAGAAATATAGTAACAGTCAGGTGTGTCCCCCCAATCCTTTGTAGAAATGTAGAAATAGGCAGGTGTGCCCCCATCCTGCATAGAAATATTGTAACAGTCAGGTGTGGCCCCCCCCCCAAACCTGTGTAGAAATGTAGAAACAGTCAGGTGTCCCCTGCTATGCAGAACTGTAGCAACAGTCAATGCCAAATGACCGATGGATACCCTGCAGACACAGAATGCTACCTGTCGGTGTACAACACAATGGTCAGCACCACAGTACAGACTACCTGGACTTGATCCACACATGCAATACAGATGGCCATACTGGGCATGCTCACACACTTAAACACATGAAGGCCATGTCTGCAAACACCAGTGGACCAGACATATCTGGCAGTCACAGTTCTTAGTGCAGACACATGTCAGTATGTACCACTCCTGCCTTGCACACACAGTGGATAGGAATACAGACATATATGTAAGGACAACACACTATAATAAGCCAAAGGTAGACAGATATAGATGTGTGGAAGAGGGTGACCGTGACAAGAAGCCATCTGGGCCTGTCCCACCCGGCACACAGCCAAAGGGCCCCAAACACATGAGGTGCAGATGACACTCACTGCAGATACTAGCTACCAGTATCTGTCAGCATGACAGACTATGTGGTGCACATGCCAGCTGTGCAACATGACTGTACAAGGAAGTATTCATCTAGTAGCTGTATACATGTACCTGTGTCATATGACCCTGTGTGTGCCCGCATGTGGCATGTCAACCCCTACATGAATGGGTTATGACCATGCACACACCGCCCTTTCCATATCAGTATTATGACAAACCTGCTGAGGGCATCCGATGTGAAATACACCTTTGGGAGAGATGTAGCTCTGTAATCTCCATGGCGTGTCCCATAACTGCATACTGCTGTAGTGATACACTAGTTAGATAGTAGTTCTAACCCCAGATTTGGCAACTGTGTGAGTGTGTGCGTGTCTGTCTGTCTCTTGTCTGTGTAGAGAGAAATGCTTTTTAGGCTACTCACACTCTGTACAATTCATATACTCAACTTTGGCAAGGCTGCTGATGTCACTCACCTAGAAATATACCTCTGGGAAAGTCATAGCCCAGTAATCTCTGTAGCGTGTCCTATCACAGTGTACTGCTGTAGTGTGATAAAGTAATAAGGTAGGTTTTCTAACCCCAGACCTGGCAATTGTGTGTGTGTGTGTGTGTGTGTGTGTGTGTGTGTGTGTGTGTGTGTGTGTGTGTGTGTGTGTGTGTGTGTGTGTGTGTGTGTGTGTGTCTGACTGAGTTGAGAGCAATGCTTTTTAGGCTACTCACACTCTGTACAATTTATATACTCAACTTTGGCAAGGCTGCTGATGTCACTCACCTAGAAATAACCCTCTGGGAAGATTATAGCCCAGTAATCTCCATAGTGCATCCTGTAACTGTGTACTGCTGTAGTGTAATAAAGTAGTTAGGTAGGTGTTCTAACCCCACACTTGGCAACTGTGTGTGTGTGTCTGACTGAGTAGAGAGCAATGCTTTTTAGGCTACTCACACTCCGTACAATTCATATATTCAACTTTGGCAAGGCTGCTGATGTCACTCACCTAGAAATACACCTCTGTGAAAGTCATAGCCCAATAATCCCAGTAGCGTGTCCTGTAACTGTGTATTGCTGTAGTGTAATAAAGTAGTTAGGAAAGTGTTCTAACCCCAGACTTGGCAACTGTGTTTGTGTGCGCGTCTGACTGAGTAGAGAGCAATACCTTTTAGGCTACTCACAATCCGTACAATTCATAAACTCAACTTTGGCAAGGCTGCTGATGTAACTCACCTAGAAATACATCTCTGGGAAAGTCATAACCCAAAAATCTCCATTGTGTGCCCTGTAACAGGGTACTGCTGTAGTATGATAATGTAGTAAGGTAGATGTTCCAACCCCAGACTTGGCAACTGTGTGTGTGTGTATATGTGTGACTCTGTCTGTCTCTGACTGAGTAGAGAATAATACTTTTTAGGGTACTCACTCTCCTTAGAATTCATATACTCACCTTTGGCAAGGCTGCTGATGTCACCCACCTAGAAATAGACCTCT
Organism: Protopterus annectens; assembly: GCF_019279795.1. Classification (NCBI taxonomy): domain Eukaryota; kingdom Metazoa; phylum Chordata; order Ceratodontiformes; family Protopteridae; genus Protopterus; species Protopterus annectens. The sequence goes on from NC_056733.1 coordinate 1,279,469,969, forward strand.
GGAAAGGTTGTAGCTCAGTAATCTCTGTAGCGTGTCCTGTAACTGTGTACTGCTGTAGTGTGACTTAGAACTGTGGTAGGGTTCCATCTCCACCCATGACAGTTCTGGATGTTTTGTTTGTGTTTCAGTGTTTGTGTATGGAGCAATGCATTATAGGCTACTCACATGCAATACATTTTAAATGCCCTACATTGGCAATCCTGCTGATGTCATTCATTGTAAAATACAACTTTGTAGAAAACATTTTTCGTAATCCCTGTGGTGTAACCTATAACTGCTCCATGCTATAGTGTAATGTAGGCCTTAGTCAGGGGTTCTATACCCACACATATCAGTTGTGGATGTTTTGTGTGTATTTCACTATCTGTGTGAGAATGCATTTTAGGCTAGTCATTCGCAGTACAGTTGAAATGCCCTTCTTTGGTAATCCTGCTGATGTCATTCATTGTGAAATACACCTTTGGGGAAAAAGTCCTCCAGTAATGTCCATTGCGTGTACTATAACTGCGTATTGCTGTAGTGTAATAAACTAGTTAGGTAGGGGTTCTACTCCTAGACATGACAGTTGTGTGTGTGTGTGTGTGTGTGTGTGTGTAACTCGTATCCTATATAGAGGGGGTTGTGAGTGTGTGACACCTGTGGGCAATGTGGAGGGGGTTTTACTTACTTCTTATATGGTGGCCCTACTATACTACTATGTCAACCATACAGGGATAACAGATGTAAATTAGCTGAGAGGCTGGGGTGCAAAGCCATACCCATACATGTGACATCAAGGCCAGCCAATCATAGTTAGCAACCCCACTATTACCCAGAGCACACACTCAACCCATGTGTCATATGCACACACATACCTAGGCAACAGCCAATATGTGAGTAGTACACTGCATATTGGCCACTGATAGTAACTATGCAGTGACAGCAGTGGGCTACAGAGGGCATGTCACTCTGCCCATCTGTCCAATATGCACGTACATGCAGACAGTGCACCTACACCATGTTTCCCAGTGGACACCTGCACCACCTGTGGTACCTTCACATCTGACTCACAATGAACATACCATACCTGACAACATGCTCTGTATGGACAGACAATACTGACATCCGTGCTGTTAGCATGCTATCAATGTAGGTGCAGGGTAAACCTGATGCCCATTACCAGTTCCTGCCAAAGCTGGGCAAGACTGGCACATCTGATGATGATCTGTGTTCACAACATGGGCCAGACAACACATGTCACTGTACATGCTTGTGGGAGGTGTGCACATCCTAGACACCATCCATGTCATAGACTAAGGAACACATACATGGCAAGTAATGCACAGCATTGGCCACACACAATAGTCACCCAGGTGACTGGATGGGGGATGCAATACCCACCTGTGTGGGCAAATGCAGAAACTACAGGCCTGAGCCACAATGCAGACCATTGTCATGTGGTCTGATGCCAAGGAATACCCATTGCCTACCCTTGTACAGCCTGCTGGCACAGTTGACCACCATACACCCGTGCAGACATGCACCCATGCATGTCAGAACTGGCACCCTGTGTGTTTGTGTGTGTGTTGTATGGTGCATATGTCCACATCCACACTCACTACAACCCCCCAGGGCATACTGAAGCATGCTGTCTGATGTCTGACACCTCCTCATACTCTTTGCCCATACGACCTCCATATGACCCGTGTGGTGCATGTGATACCTGCACATTGATGTGTTGTTTCAATCCCACTAGTAATGCGTTGCACACCTGGCCCTGCCAAGTGTGTCAATGTGTGTGTGTCCCTGTGTGAGTGTGCCTTTGTTGACGCTGGCACCTGTTCATGCAGACAGGCATGTGTACGTCACCCACCGTATATCTACCGTATCCCTGTTGCAGATGTCACTCACCATCACATATATGTTCTGAGTGCTCCACAGCAGGTAACCCATGCGGCGCATCCAATAACTGCATCGAGCTGTGATAGCACTACATAGTTTCGGGGGTTTGATACTCTGTGCTGGTAGGTATGTGACACAAACATGCTTCAGTTTTACTCTCCCATCCCTCCCTGACATGTATTTGCCTCTGTCTGCCTCCCCCACTCCCTCTCTGGTTGATGTGGAGATCCACACCTGCTTAGCTTAGGCAGCAGCATGTGTATTTTAAGTGATGCTCATGATCAGCTGATGGCCTCTGCACGAATTGCAGCCCTCCCCTAGCTGATTGCATGTGAAACAGCTGTGGTAACATTCCCATAGCCAATTGCATGGAAACACACTACAATACCTAGGAACATCATGGTGGTGTTGGCCCTTTTCAGTCACTGTGAGCAAGAACTAGATCTGTTGTTTGGCAAACAGCATGTCAGATGGATTGGGGATTTACCTCTAACAACATACACTGTGGAAAGAGGGCAACAAACAGGAGGGGGATGTGCCTGACCTGAATACAGACTGTAAGTGCTGCTATACTGCATTTGGAGTAATGTTGGTTTAATAGTGTTTGCCTGGATATGCCTGTCGTACATATCGCAATACCTGCCATGTCAGTTCCATGTATATGAGGAATCCCCATCTGCAGGATCATCTGCAGACTGGGCAGTTTTGTGCCTTTGGTTTCATGTGTTAGCCACGGTGCATCTATCTGTGGAATGCAGAAAGTTGTGTGAGGATTGCAGTCTGTAGATGGTGAAGGCCGTGACAGTTGCTGACTTCATATCCCTCATAAGACATATGTTGCAACAAACCCTGTTACAATGGTAAATTTATGAGGTTATCACAGCAACATGTCTATACTGGCCCTGTGTATGTGCTGTCAGCCACACCTCTGTCAACCTTTGTACATATGTCATGCATGAAGTGGTACATGTGTGCTGTACACCATAAATAGTATCATTATATCTGATAACAAGGCAGCGATATATCAGATTGCTACACATCATGTACAGTAGTGGTTATAGTTCATGACATAACCTGGACATTCTGTGGATTTTTTACAGAACTGAGGTCTGTGTAGTGTTGGTGAATGTCGGCAGTGTGTGTATTGTTAATATGTACTTTAACCTGTGTACAGACTGTGGAAGATGTCATTGGTCTAGCTCCCCTTCTATCTGATGTTACACGCTGCCCCACTGTATGGTACCATTTTGCCGTACATGTTTGTAGGACCATACATACACATGTCCCATACCACAGACAGCCATCAGACCAAACTGTGTAGCAGCCCAGTATATGTGGGGTCATTCTGTGAGTGGCACATATGAAGATGGTGTAAAACAGATAGTTCATATACTGTAATATTATGCTAGCTTATCAAATGTGGCTGTGTTCACATTGGTTGTGGTTATGCACTTTCACACAGGTGTATCTTACCCTGTGCTGTGACATGGCTGTTGAGCCTGTTATATATGCAGGTAAATGTGCATTCCCTCATATGAGATGTAGGCCAGTGTTGAGCCAGTCTGCCTGTAGCCTGCACAGTACATTGTTACATGCCTAGCAGCTTAGTGAACTTACCCAGTTTGATATCATGTGCAGATACTTGCCAGATGTACTGCTGCCGGGCCTCCCTTAAAAGTCATATATGTCAGACAGAGCAGTGGGATGCTGTACAGATGTACGTCAATATCTAGTGAGTAGTATGTGTCCATGGCACCCCTGTACCAGCAGTCATTATGTGTCAGGCCAGACAGGAGTGTGTGAATCCAAACCCTATAGTGGCAAATGTATAGCTGTGGGATGCTGTACAGATGTATGTCAATATCTAGTGAGTAGTATGTGTCCATTGCACCCCCTGCACCAGCAGTCATTATGTGTCAGGCCAGACAGGAGTGTATGAATCCAAACCCTATTGTTGCAAATGTATACCAGTCGTTATGTGTTATACTCATCTACATGGCTGTCTACATCCATATTGTTAGGCCTGGTACACATGTTGTGCACAAAGGGATTATGTGTATACCTCTAGACTGTACAGGGTGTGTCCAAAGTTCTACATATATTGGCCAGTATCTCTGCTGCACTCCACAGGGGCATTACATGCTAGCGGCGGTACTTTACAATGATTTATTTAGGATGTCTGTCAGTAGCCATTGGCACACGTGTTATAAGCAGATGTCACCTTCCATACACACCATGTCTGTGAAGACAATCCCAATGACAGTAGCAATAGTCTAGTAATATACCTGCTATACATACCTGACATCCCCTTGCAATACGACTTTGGGACTGTAGGGGCTGGGGTAGGGCTACACTCCATGTCCAGGACATATGGTGGAAATATATGTACATATACTTATCCAGATAGCCATATACATAGATATATATATATATATATATATATATATATATATATATATATATATATATATATATAAAATTACACATGTGAACTACTTCCAATTACCACTGTCATGGCAACCACCCACTATAAATCCCTACAGCATGTGGGCGTGGTCCCTTTACATTTCCTGTGTGATGGACATCCTTCCTGTGTGTGGGCATCACTGTTACATACAGCAGGTAGCAATACCTCTTACAGGATAACCTGCACACTCAGAGAGGCCACATATTTGTAGGAGGATCAGGAACTACAGATAGACTGTGAGTAGAGTTGTGTTATGCTTTGTATAGTACTGGTGTACAGGGTAAGTGTGTGTGTACATACTAGTCTACCTTGGAATGCATCTGTCTGCATAGCTCACTACTGTGGGCCTATCCTCTTGCTGGACAGAGGTATGCCTATCATGTGTTGTCCATCCATCACACAAGCCCTGCGTCAGATATTACACTGGCAGTGTATATGTTGCGTGCTATCAGTACATGGCTACATCCATTTCTGTTTCTAACCTCAATTCCCTGACTAAGGGTATGTTGCAGACTATCCTGTGACACCAGCAAATTGTTTAGTGTATGGCAACAGTGTTCCACATATGTGCCTGTGTTCCAGCCTCTGTCCCCCATCTACATACCAAGCTTTGTACATATGTCATGCTGTTGGGGGTTGTTCTGTAGTGGGCTGTGAGTATATCACACTGCCATTGCTACCATTAGTCTACTGCTGTTGTATCCCCCCACACATACAGTGGAGCTGGGGTCATATATGTGTGGGCGTCACCTACACAATACATGTGTGCCCTTATTCACTCCAGAGGCCAGTGTATGTAACAGTGGTATATGGGCCTGTATTATTGACTCTAGGTGGGGGAGCACCATAAATGACCTAGGCTGTTACAAAATGTGGGGGTATCAGGGGTGAGCTGCCACAAGGTATCTGGATGTACAGTACCATATACTTCACCTATACTGACATTACTTACATGAATTGGGGTACTGCAGGCCTACTGCCTCCTGCCATACAGACTGTTCTGTTTGCCAGTGTGCTCATGATGGTGTCAGTTATGCATTGTTATGTACCAATTACAACCCATTTGATCACAAAACATCTTTACCTCCTACTGAGTTTGTACAGAGTGTAGATAGAGGCTGCTGAACTACACACCTGCAGTACATACTGTTGATTGTTTGATATCCTGTGGCCCAGTCTGTCTTCACTATTGTACAATTTGGAGGGCTTGGCCAGGACAGCAACAGTTGTGAACCTTTCCAGACTACTGTATTAGTGTAACTGTTTCACAGTTGCAGTACTCTGACATGGCATATAGAACTGTTATAGTACACAATTAAAGAATTACCATTTCTGCAAACCTGTGTGTGGCATTCCTATGACCTTTCTATGGGTATATCTTGCAGGCAACAATTGACATTTGTATGGGTGGACCATACAGTGCTTAGTTGTTTAGGTGTTAACTGTAGGTATAGTGGCTGTTCCATATTGTGTGCACCTTCTACATATGTATCTTACTGTACATATATCTGTGTGTATATATCTGTAGTTACTATAAATATATATATATATATATATATATATATATATATATATATATATATATATATATATATGTGTGTGTGTGTGTGTGTGTGTCTGTGTGTGTGTGTGTGTGTGTGTGTGTGTATTTATCTGCATATCTGTGTCTGTGTATCTGTATCCTGGGGATGTTGATGGCTTCCACATATTACATATCTTTTGAGAGGCAGACTGTACTTGGTAGTGTATTGCAGGGCACACATGTTTGGCTGTGGGGGGGATGCCTATTCGTACAAGACGTATAGTGTGTGGGGCCTTTCAACCCAATTAATGGTGCATGTGGAAATATGTGTATTTGTTAATCTGCTATTGCTTTCTGCAGATGTATGGACATATATACCTATATATATATATATATATATATATATATTTCTGCTAACATATATATAACTATGTCCGTATATACCTACATAGATATATATCTGCGTACACATATGTAACGTGCTGTGTATATGTAGACATATAGGTGTAGACACATATATTTGTTGATTTAGGCATATGCATGTATATATGTGCATATATAGTGATATATTTATATGTATATAGAGTTAGAAAAACAAAATATATATATATATATATATATATATATATATATATATATATATACATATAGATATGTTGCATCTGTTTAGATTTTAATATAGTTACACACACAGACATCTAGATGTTGGTATACATTCTCTGTACTGTTGCAGGACAAGACTGGATGATATGTTTCTGAAAACATTGAATTTCTGTGTATCTGTCATGGCGTACTGGTAAATCACTTTGTTTAGTGTATGCAGAGTCCTTGGTTTGCGGCTTGCAAGAGCTGTTTATTTTGTTGCTGGGCAGAACACGGCCCATTGGATACAGAGTGATTAAGGCACTTTAAAACAGTTGTAAGCAGGTTTGTGTGGGTTTGCGCAGAGCTAAGCATTGCCTACACAGTTTAAGCAATTTAGAAGCTGAGTGTAAGAAAACGTAAGCAGAGGTTAGCAGTGCTTACTGTCTCGCAAACCCGTGCAAACCTGCTTACAACTGCTTTAAAGTGTCTTAAACACTCTGTATCCAATGGCTGGTGTTCTGCACAGCAACAAAATAAGCAGTTCCTGCAAGTCTCGAAACCAGGTCCCTGCACACTATACAGAAAGTGATTTACCACTAAGCCATGGCAGATATGCATAATCATGATGTTTTCACATACATATAATCCAGCGCATGTATTCAACACTACAGGGAATGTATTCCACCATGTAGATGTATGTGTGTGTATATATATATATATATATATATATATATTCATATTTAAATGGATATAACATGTCTATATATGTAGATATAGTTACAGAAATATATCTGTATATATATATATATATATATATATATATATATATATATATATATATATATATATATATATATATATATACACATAGATATGCATACATCTATAGATATATATGTATACATCCATATGTCCACATATATACAGCACTAGAAATACATATATGTAATCATATATATGGTTCATCTTTCAAAGGGAGAAAATCATGTCTCCGAAAGCTGGAAGTACAAAAGTATGTTTTCAACATTGCACAATCTTGCAATAAATGCATCGAATGTGCAATGAGTGAATGTCACTATGCATTTGCTCATTGCAGATTTGGCATTTTGGGTGCGGTTAGCACTGTAGTGGGGATAGGGGAAATTTGCCTTTCCCCACTGTAGTGCAAACTCGAAGTTAGTATATCAAAGTAGGGGGGTTGTGGAGTCCAGCCCCCCAGATGGGGGGCTACTTTTAGATGTAATGGGTTTTGAACTGTGGTGCAATTAGAAATGAGGGATTGGTCCTTTCAGTTCACAGAAAGGGCCGTTCGAAGAAATGATTGTCTCCCTTTCAAAGGTAAACACATATATATATCTATATAGGTATATATGGTCATACATCTGTAGATGAAATTGGGAACATAACCACAACATATATGTCCACATGCACTATTGATGGGTTTGAGGGACCCAAACAACATGCATCTGGCATAGATAGGTACCCCGCCACAGCCAAACACGTCTGGCATGCAATACACTACCAACCTTAGCAGATCCGATAACCAGGACCCTACACAACAAGGGCAGTACATGTTAGCAGTACTCCATCCATCCTGTAGGATGTCAGGCTGGCAATACTAACATATCATGCAGTTCAGTCAAGTGAAGTGTCATGCTTGGGGGAACCCCCTTGGCAGGCACAGTATGTAGCTGAGATTCCTTATATGATTCAACAGGCCTACACCTCACAATGGATTCACCAATTTTGGCAAGGATGACCACAAATCCACCATGTCATCTGGGAACTACCACTCAGTAGCCTGATGACCCTGGTCTACAGGGACATGGAACATATCAACAATGAACCCATGGCCAATGTCACTGGTAATCTTAACACACGGGACCCCACCAGTGTTGGACTTGTCAAAGGCAGAGAATACAACCTGAACCTGGTATACCTCCTTGACGCAATCATGACAGGTGTAGATGAAGGTTAGGAGGTGCACAATGCCTATGTAGATCATAGTAGGCTTTTGTACACCATCCCACATGTAGGAATGTGTGTAGATGTTAAGGGATCTACCTCCGTTTACAGACTATGTTTCCACCAGGGCTGCTTGGCAAATGCCAACATTCCACAGGTGCCATCCCATGGACATCCAGTCCTTCACAGGTCATAGATGTGTTAATGCCCTCCTCCACAATGTAGAGGTGTGCAACACTACTGAGGTTGCTATAAATCACTGATTGTATCTGTTGTGGACACATCTGCCATAATTGCAGTTACTGTTGCATCTATCCCCCCACATAGCTGTCTGTAATACTGTACAGTGTATGTTATCAGGTTGTTAGTTGTTGTTTACACCATTCACAGTAGTTGAGTGCCTCACACCCTCCTAAGCGTAGGGCTTTGCCACCAGCATTGGTTACTGAGGTGAGGATCACAGTAGATTGGGGAAAGGGACATACAACCTGCTGTTAGCATGTTCAATGCCATCCAAATTGCAGACTGCATATATACCAATGTGTGGTTGTGCCTATCCTGTCTTGGTGGAATTACATGGACAACAGATGTTTTACCTGCATGGAACATACCTCCATGTGTACAGTCTTGTATCTGTACTGCATCCAAACCAAAGGCTCTGTGTGTTGTACCCAGCCATGTCATGTGTACCACCCACTACACTTACTGGTGTCCACTGTAGAAGGCCTGCTGACACCACTACACCCATCAGCCATGTGGCACATGGACAAACACAACACAATCAGAATAGATAATGGTGAATACAATGCAACATTGTTGATTACAGCTATAATGCATCATGGCTGCACAGCTACACCTTCCAAGATATTAGCATTTCACTTTACTGCTGGCAACATGCTACACAGCATTCCATTGCTACACTGTTGTACAGTCACCCTGTGCATCAGCACCATGTTAGCCTGTCCCTGCATCAATGTTATGGATGACAAGATGTAGCAGAGGTATCATCATATGCACAGGGTGTGTTGTTTGTTTGCCAGAGACCTAGGCTGAGCCATACAATTAACAATGTGTGTGTGTGTGTGTGTGTGTGTGTGTGTGTGTGTGTGTGAGGGGGATGAGTACTGTTATGGGCCAATGGTGATGTCATGTGTGCAGGTATATGTTTGCCCTAGGTCTGGTGTTTATGTGTGTGTGCGTGTGTGTGTGTGTGTGTGTGTGTGTGTGTGTGTGTGTGTGTGTGTGTGTGTGTGTGTCTGCATGCACACAGTTCCACCATGTGGCTGCCCTATATGAGGATTTGTGAGACAGCTTCAGACTGTACTTGGCAGGGTTTGCAGTTCACTGTCACCAGCCACGGACAAGGAACCTGTGCCTGCCAGGGGTGCTACAGGCATTTTTCAGGTACAAATTCAGATGGGGTACATTCTCTCTAGATTGACAAACATGCACTGGATCCAGGTCCCTCCTGAGACTGGCCAGGGCTACGTGCACATGGTCTGCTATGACGGTCTGTGGACAGCACTCCCCCACAGTGCTGGGCCTGGTACTGCCATTATGGGAGTGGCTATGACTGGTGGGATATCCATGGTGACCTCCAGCTGCTGATGTTGCTGGCATACATCCACATGGCCATCACAACCATCCCGCCTTGTCCTGACACATGGACATGACATTATTAATGAGATCCAATGTTTCACCCCACCGTCTATCTATGACCTTGGTGTAATTATGAATGGAACCTGCTAGGTCACAGACATCAGTTACAGAGGTGTGATGAGCCCTCTGTGCCTTTAGACCCTGTATGGTGTACCGTTCCAGTCATGCCTGTGCCTCCATGACAGCCTGGAACATGTGTGTGATTGATATAGTGTGGCACATCTACCAGAGGCCTGATGACCAGCAGTGCTCCAATGAGCACCCCTGAACATCTGCCTATGTAGTACCCTGTTGGACATCTGGCTATGGCTGCTGTGTCCTGACACACATGCCATAGATACCACACTGTCCTGGTCAATGCCAACCATAGACTGTCCCTCAGCTAAGGCTAACGGTGATGAGGTATGTAGAGGCAGTGTGACTGTGTGCGTGGATGGGGTGGTTACTTGTGGGATGTCAATTGGTGGCCCAGCGGCAGCCCCTGACAACCCTGCCTGTGCCTCAACACACCTATCCTCATGGTCACTGTCTGCATCAGTGACATCAGATTCCCTGCAGGAGGGACCCAGCCCCACCTTGCCACCTGTGAGGGGATAGCAGGGAACAGACTGTAAGACCTGTACATCACCGCTAAACAGTACATACACACGCACGCATACACACACACAGACACACACACACACACACACACACACACGCACACACACACACACACACACGCACACACACACACGTGTTTGCAGATATGGCCACACACACAGACATACACACATGCAGTCGACATACATGACAACCCATACACTCCACCAGACAGCACCTACAGACAGCTCCAGCACCCCCATAACACACACAATAGCCAGTGATGGTGCAGTACAGTATCACACACAAATTTATAATTACACACGTCAGCATGCAGGACATGTGGTGTTCAACAGCATGCAGTGCAACTGTAGTCAATCCCTATTACCAACGTTATACATGGCTGTGATGCATGGCTTCTGTTAGTAGGTGATGGCCCTCCCCCTGGAACACACTGCACCCATGTCCACACCATTGCTGTGCATCTGTTCAGCACCCTGACATGTACTGTGCACCATACCTTACCATTGCAGGATGTGTATCTGTGTGTCAGTTATGTTTCCTCTGCAGCTCACATCCTCTGTGTGTTTCTGGATTATATGTTGATGCATGTGTTTAGTGAATGCCTGATGTGTATTCACAGATGTCATCATCAGTGGCGCATGTATGAGTGATAAAATACCATTAGACTGACCACAGACACAATGTACTGTACCTATGGTGCATGTAGAGACCATTATTGACATGGCACTCTCTTCCATGACATGCCATGGTGCAACACAACTGCATATGTCAACACTACACATACCTGACATGTGACATATGTCCTCGGCAGTCATTTGCATTACAAGCCATATGTGTCAGTTGTGCAGATTCTGGTTGGGATGCATACTGTTTGTGGGTGCATATGTGTGCACACACATATCATGATGGTGTGTAGCAATAACTGCTATGTGTACTACTGTGGTCACTATACCTGGCAGGGATATAGTTGCATGGGTCATCATCATGAGCCAGTAGTTGGTCAGTCAGGCCTGCAAATGTTCCCCAAACCTGCATGTTTGCATGCTAAACATGTGCACAGCCCTTGGAGGTCATACAGTACCATCACTAGTGCTGTGGAGTCAAGGTTATGTCTGCCACACTTCATGACATTGACTGTGTGCAGATAGAGACATTCTCAGTGGGTTTGTCTCTCCCCTCCAGTGCACTGCTGTGTTTCAGGATGACACACCCTCACCATCTCCTGCTACATTGCAAATGCTTGACCTCTATGGCCTACACATGTGTGTCATATTGCAGTATCCCAAAATAGGAACACCATGTGTACTGGCATATTCCCTGCCAATGCAGGGCAAACATGCAGGTGTACAGTGGCATCAGCATTGTACAGATGGGGATGTCATCCCTGGGTTGGGGTGAGGTGCGGATTGCGCAGCACATGCATCATACATGCAACTTCCTGGACTTCCCCGACATGGTGCTGGTACATCAGAACACATTGCAACACATGGCTTTGGCAATGTCCCACCATTATGCAGGTCATATCTGTATTGAGCCCTGGCTGATGTTGCCTGTGGTACACATAGGTTCATAGGTGAGTACTTGTATATTGGTCCTGTGGCCTACATAAGCCTAACCACAGGGGTTCCCAGGCATGCACCACCCAATAATGTTATTCCCTTGTGCTCCTGTCAGGCTGTGGCACAAACGTACTACCCAGGGTGAATTCCCCATTTCCCATCCAGTTGCCAATTGTTTTTGTAAAGAGAGCCACTGAATAGCATTACCTGAAATGAATGGGTAGTCTGTTACAGAGTGTGGGAATTCCCCAGGACAGGGCCCTATCCCTCCAGTATGTTCCGTGTACTATGTTGATGAGGTTTAGGACTCTGGAGTGTGTGTTTGCAGAGGTAGTGGGATTTCTTTATGTGTAGCATGTTTAACTGCTCTGTGTATGACATAGCTGTGTATGTTAGGCAGATGTCAGCTGTGTCTAGGCAATGTGCACTGGAGTGTAGCCACTGTTGTCTGAGATGGTCTGTGTATTGCATGTGTTTGAGGGTGGTAATCCCATTAGTGAGGTGTGTGCTCTGTCAGTGAACATGTACAGCATGCATTATGGGTAGGTTGGTTAGATGTGTACATGGCCTACACCTTAGCTATGACATGCCCAGTGTATTGCCAAGCATAACCTTACACCATACTCACCGGCATCTGGTTGCTGCCTTGTTGGTATCCCAGTGGTACCTACATTGAGATGAGATAGAGTTGATGTCAGTGGCCACAGCTGTGACATTGCTACAGGGTGGGTGCAATATTACAGTAAAACAACAGCTGAAGTCCACAGTACTACATATTATGCACAACTGATTATCATTATATCAGTACTACACAGCAACAGACTCCATATCTCACATATGCATGATCTACCTGTACAGATGCATACACAACAGTGGTCTTCTGATATGCCCTGGAACCTTACCTGCATGCTCCATGACTGTTGAGTAGGTAGCAACCACCTCCATGACTGTATATGTCTGCAACTCTTGTGGGTGGGCATGTGCCACTAGGCTCATGAGCAGCTCCTCCACTCTGATGAGGGGGGGATGGATGTTATGGCCCCCCCCTGTTGCATGGTGGTCACCCCGCATGGCAGCGGTATGGCGACGTACATCTTTGTGCAGGTCACTACAATGACCTGCTCATATGTACTGCTGTGCATCCCCACCTCATTCATCCTGTGGACCACATCGTTCCACATGGCGGTGCACTCCAGCTGGTCATGGCTTTTCCTGGAGAACAAAAGCTGGTAGTGCTGGATGAGGTTGGTGAGGATTATGTCATTCTCAACGGCACTGTTTGCCAGATTCCTTGGGTGCACCATTCCCCCTGAAAGACATAAAGATGGAAATATGTGTGAGCATCTCATATGGCACGTTTTCCATAATACAATACACATATCAGTCTCCCGCCACCATAACAGCTCCAACTTAATGTTCAAACAATTCAAGTGGTATGTCTCAGGTCTATCTACCATTGGGACATATATTGTATTGTACAACACTTGTGTTTATAGACATGCTCCCTGTGGGGACAATAGAGTTGCTGGGCTGTTATGCTGTGGAATAAAATCCCGGTCCATGTGAGGCAGAGCACCTCGCTGACTCTGTTCAAGAGAAATCTAGACCTGTGGATGGGAGATCGTAGGTTTACCCCGGGAATCATCTCTGGGTCACTGCTGGACAGAGGCACAACAAACTAATGGGCACAGTATTTTTTCATATAAGGGGTGGCGTAAGCCACAATAATTTGGGCTAGGCTTATAAATGCCTTAGGGCAGATAGCCTAGTATAAACCTATGAACCTATGAACCTATCACCTGCATGACATTGTCACTGCCACTATGTTTCCACATATGCATGTGGTATGCTTGCTGTGTGATTGCTACACATCTGCCATTATGTGTTATTGGGGATATCTATGCATGCTGTTGGACATGCTCTGGGATTGTGTGGACTATAACAACCCACATATGTTCCATGACAGTGACACAACAGTATGTGTAGGGGTTATTTGCCAGCAGGAACACTGCTCCCACTTAATGTGGACATGTTACCAGTCCACATCACATCCGTGACCCACCATGGAACCTCATTATCTACTGTTCCGGCACTACCTTCATGTGGAACCACCTCAGGGGATGGTTTGCCCCCCCCATGGAGCACACACAGACATATATCTGTCACCCACAGTTAGGTCAAGGGTCTGGTGCATAGGGAGCTCCACAGAGACATGGGGTATGTGCTACATCACCTGGAGGCATGCAGTACACATACACAGGGTTCGACATGCATGTTCCTCCTGCTAAGCCCACAGCCCAGGCACCTTTATGACCATGTACATGCTGTCATGACTGTCCATTGGTGAGCACCATGTTCCATTTGTTCCCATATGGGGGCTCAATGGCCTCCACATTCCAAATGATGCTACCCATCCACAGTGTTTACCCACCACATGTGTCATATACCAGCCCTGTATGCTGTCTTGTTTGTTACACTACGAAACCTGCATACCAATATGTGCCTACTACCCTTCACCAACATATATATCCCACCTTCTCAAACTATTGCGATGTGTCCCCAACATGGGTTACACACCACACTCCAAACTTTATTTTGCAGCCATGCACTGGTGTGTAGATATGTTGTGTATTGATGTGTGATGTTCTCTCACACATGTCATGGCAGGGGACACATATTGACATATATATATATATATATATATATATATATATATATATATATATGTACATATGTGCATATATGTGTAGATATGTATTGTTTATATACCTATATGTATATATGTATAACTGTCCGAGGTTTTGTAGACATACACAGCTGTGAATATATATCACACATATATTTATCTGTATGTTTGGTGAATGCAAATATCTGGTCCACACTCTTGTAACTCTCTTTACTTCACAACTGAACTGTTCTGCCTTACTGCAACACAGACAGGTGTCAAATGTGAACACAGACTAACATTAGGGGGGTATATATGATGACAGATTTTAGATAAGTATATTATACTGCTATGGCAGTTGGGCATGCTATGCTACAATTTAACATGACTGTCCTGAAGGTGATGTGCTCTAACACCCATGTGTCTGCCATGGCTGTATTCCTACCACCACCAGCCATTGGCCACAGTAATGTACAGAACACAGATATCATGGGTCACATCCTTGTCATTCACTGCTGATCTGCACAGTTGTCAGGTATGCCCCACTGCCCACAGGGACAGACACTATTGTCCAGAGCAGTTGTTGAGCAGAACATCATTACAGGAACAAGTACTGCTGGCACATATGAAATCATTTCACATTATATATCCCATTATTTTATGCCATCTACTACATGCAAGTAAATACATATCTGTTTCACATACCTTTTATGTTTCTTTCCACTGTAACAAATCCCTGAGCTTTGTTACTTTTGTTTAATTTTTTTGTTTTTTGTTTTTTGTTTTCTCTCTCTCTCTCTCTCTCTCTCTCTCTCTCTCTCACTCTCTCCAGTAGAGTGATTGAGCTGGTTTGAATAGATTGCAGCATGCTTTTGTATGTATTGCACATTATCAGGTGATGGCCTCTGCACCAGTCAGTGTCCAGCAGTTGCTAATTGCTTGCAGCCCGCTGTGTAGTACTTCAGATTACCACTGTCATGGCAACCCAGTACTATAATTTGCTGACCTCTGTGGGTGTTGTCCTTTCACCTTTCCAGTATGGAGGACATCCTTCCTGTCTGTAGATATCAGTGTCACAGACGGCAGGTAGCAATACCTCTTACAGCAGAACCTGCAGACACAGGCCAAATTCACATTTGGGTAACGTTCTAGACCTACAGACAGCATGAGTAGTGTTGTTGTGTGCATTGTATCTTGCTGGTCTTACAGGGTTTCTGTATACATGGTACTTTTGCATGGAATGTTGTCTGCCTGCATAGCTCTCAACTGTGGGCCTGTCCATAAGATACCAGGTGGATTGGCTGTTAGGTTTTGTCTGTGCACCACACAGGCATTGTCCCAGATATATCAGTGGCATTCTGTCTGTTGAGTGCTATCAGTACATGCCTACTTCTTTTTGTATTTCAGTGTTGCATTCCTGCATAAGGGTATGCTTCAACAAATCCTGTAACACCAGCAATTTCCAGGGTGCGTCACAGCAATATTTCAGATATGGCCATATGTTCCTGCCTCTGTCCTCCACATATATGCCAGTCTTCATCCTGCTGTGATACAGAAAAGGGTTGTTAGGTAATGGCCTATCATTATTTACTGCTAGCATTACTGCTATCATCCCAGTCATGTCATGGACTCCCACACCAACTGTTGGGCAACGTCCATATATATGGGGACAACAGCTGGGCAACACATATGTGCCCTTGTACATTCCAGAGGTCAGTGTGTGGTACACAGTGATCCTTGCCCTTGTACAGCCTTTTATGGGGGGGAGCAATGCCATTAACCTAGACTGTGACACCTTTTCAGGGATATAACTGTTAAGACAAGGGTCATTCAGTGTGATAGTGAGATGTTAGGTTAAGCAATGTTATGAACGAGATACTGTGATATTACCACAAGTGCTACATTTCCCCCTAGGGCTTGACTACAGGGTGTAATTGGTAGCTGCTGAACTACATCTGTAATTGTTGACTGTTACTTATCTTGAAGGCAATCCCTGTATCTACTGTTGTACTGATCGAAGGCCTTGGCCTGGACAGCAAAGTATGGCATATATCCACATTGCTTGCATCTACTGTTTTGTGTGGGCATTGCATTCATCACTGATTACATATTTCAAGATTTATGTGGTATAAGTATTGGCATACATTATTGTATAGTACACAAATAAAGGCTTTCTGTGCATGCATACCTCTGTGCTGTGTCATGTCCTTTGAATTGTGGGTTGGTATGTGGTTAATGTAAGTATTCTCATTTGTGGGAATGTTTGCCACAGTACACATTTCACAGGTGGCAGTTACAGGGCTTGTGGCTGAGGGTTATACTTTGCACCCAGTACTTCCACATTACTTCTACATATGTATGGCTACTAATACCTTTTGTCTGTGTATATGTGTATGTACCCATATGTTTCTCATATAGCTATATCTATATATATGTATCTATATATGCATCTATATATATAGATACACACACACACACACACACACATATATATATATATATATATATATATATATATATGAACATATTTATGTATCTATACACAATTGATGTTATATGATTATTTGTGAGTCATACATATATATGTATCTACATGTAGCTATCTGTCTACATTTACAGATATCTATATATCTATCTATCTATATATATATATATATATATATATATATATATATATATATATATATATGTCTGTCCATATGTCCATGCATGTTTGGCTCATATTTTGGCCTGTACCTCATTCTCTTGGCAATTGACATGGATGACCACAGTGCTGAAGTCAGTAACTAGTGGCGACACTTTTGTGTTTCAGACTTCATCTCCTTCTACATATGTGCTCTAATACATATAACTGTTTAACTAGCAACATTTTGATTGTATTAGAGCAGTAGTTGACATATATCCCTATTTGTACCCACATTGTGGCATACTTTGTCCTGACTTCTTGCATTAACAGGTTGTGTGGTATGATATTACTGCATTTCCTGTACTGTTGACTGATTGTGCTGGATGATATGTTTGTGAAAACATCAGGGTTATCTATATCTGCCATGGCTTTGAGGTAAATCACTTTGTGTATGGAGTGCAGGGTCCTGGGTTTGAGCCTTGCCCAGGCAGTTTATTTTGTTGCTGGGCAGAACATGGGCTGTTTGTTACAGAGTGATTAAGGCACGTTAAAGCAATTGCAAGTGGGTTTGCATGGGTTTGTGCAGAGCTAAGCACTGCCAACTGCCGGTTACAGTTTCTTAAAGTCAGTTAGCTTCTATATTGCGTAACCTGTGTAGGCGTTGCTTACCCCCGCACAAACAGGCTGAAACCCGCTTACTGCTGCTTAAAAGTGCTTACTCCCACTTTCCCCTGTGCTAATTTCTTTAAAAGAAAAAGGGGTTGATAGGAAAGTGGTGAAAAAGGGGGAACAAAGAGGGAAAGACAGTAGGAAAAATAGCTAGGCATGTGCAGGAAGGGTGTAGGAAAGGTCCATAGCTGCCCATTTCTTCTACAGCAACAGCTGTACATATACACTGAATTTGGAAGTAGATTTGGTACCTCAAACCCCTGGGAGAGGGGTGTGGACAACATGACTTCATTGTGATGCCAATTAGACCAAATTACATGTGTCCAGTGGACACGTGCAAAATGGACAGCTATGTATGGTGCGAGATTTTTTTGTGGGAACAGATTGCCCTTTTTTTTTCAATTGAGAGTGGGATGTTGGGGGGGGTAGTAGGTATATTTGGGGAGGTAGGTTGGGTAGGTTAACAGACAAGACAAACAAGATGCATACAGGGGCAGTATTGACACATGTGGAGGTAAACACCTTGGATGGGGAGGGGTGTTTGGAAGTTGCAAGCCAATGAGCCCCCAAATGGAAACAATGGGACTGAGGTCCCCACCCATGAGCAGTCACCACTGCATCTTCATGGCCCCAAAGGTGGCTGTGCTGGGGGCTGTGTAGGAGGGGCAGGCTCACCCTCTAATTGCACCACTTGGCCCTCAAGCTGGCGTAGCTGGTCTCAAAACTCCAGATTGAGTGCCCTACACACCACGGCCAGGACATGTCAGTGGGTGACAGGTTCCTTTCAGCGCACGCTCATGGGGGGTGAGCCCTGTCCCCTGCAGTGGTTCCTCCCGAAGGTGGTGCAGGGCCCAACGGAGGAGGAGGTCCCAGACTGGGTCCCAGATGTGTTGGTGCCCAGTGCCATGGCCAGTTGAGGTGGGACAGGTGTGTCCTCTGGGTCTGGCCTTCCCATATGAGCTTTGTTGTGACAGGTTTGACAGGTATGGGTTAGTAATAGTCAACAGCATAACAGCATGCATAGGTATTCTCATTAATCCAAAACACCAGATTTAAAACCATTGCAGAGCAAGCAGAACACATGCATATATGAAACAACAGTGGCCATTACAACAGCATGCAGGTTTTATTGATGGCAACAGGCTTCAAATATGGGTGTATGTTAACATGGCACATGCATATAAACAAATGGGAATATGTATAAACCATTAGGACATATGTCCCAACAAAAGTTTGGAGTATACACATACTGACTGAGGTGTGTCATTGGGTTATTTATGCACATATAGTAGAGGTGAGAGAGAGAGTTCAGTTAACAACTAATATATCCTTGTACTTTTCACAGCATTCTTACTCACTGCAGTGATCTTTCTTTACATGTATTATTACACTACCCAATGGCCTTATATTGTACACTGGTTTGTTTATAGATTATTATATACATGACCTGTGTCTTACATACAGGCGTGACAAGATGCAGGTGTTAATGCAACATATGTTGAGAATTGCTCTCATACACTTTGGGTGAGGTGCTAGAATGACAGGTTTGTTTTCATATACATTCTCTGACTATATACACGTTTGACTATCAGTTATATGTCATTAATGGCTGCATACATTTCTTGGATCATCACACTGATGTTTCAGTGGGACAGGGTACCAGGCTGGTGATGTGGGCCATTTATCTGGTCATGCTGGACAGATTGGAACAGTTGTGGGGTATACATATGCATACAACTTTCTATCTGAACATTCTAGCAAATTCTGTACAGTTGGTTGTAAGTATACCTACAGCTTTCTATCTGAACATTGTAACAAAATCTGTACAGTTGTGGGGTATGATTATGCATACAACTTACTAGCACTCCCGGGATTCAAACCCCTGCTGTGTGTGACAAAATAGTTGTATTTAACATCACAGCACACTGTGCTATCAAGGACTTGATGTGAAGCTTTCCACTGTTTTCTATCTAAGTCTCCCTTACTTGTACAATATGACTGACCTCTTGGCACTTCCAACATTGTTATACAGTCCTTCATGCACATTTTATCTGCATACCACAGTGTGGGTAACACTGCTTAATACAACAGTACTATTTATAGTATTCAACAGTTTGACAACATATGAAAGAAGAGTAAACAGAAGCAATCCAGGGATTAAACCTTTATTCACAGAATATTACACCTTCATTTGTACTGCTACAACACTTTATAAGGCTCTTATATTTATTTGTTATGACAGTACATGCATAATAATTACTAACCTGCCTCAAGACACAGCCTTTGCAACCTAGCATCATGGGCTTGCTGTTTCGCAACCAACTCATCTGCAGCTGTCAGAGAAATACTGTGCTATTTAGCCATACCTATCCATAGTATACACAAGCTAGGCAATTATTAACTACTTAGTAGAATGAGTACTTACTCAGTACTGGGGCATTAGGCATCTGCCAAGATTCCTGGATCCACTATCCCAGTATATCTCCCCTCCATCACTTCAGGTCAGCATGGTGGTGCCTGACCTGCTCACCAGTTCAGGGAATACCTGTGGCACTGGTGAGGTCACAGGTGAGACTGTCTCAGGCCTCCATTTTATATTGTGAGCCCTGGTACTGGCCCTGCAGCAGCCTCTCCTCATGGTGTTTTACCAGGAGCCATACCATGAATATTGACTCCTGGATGTCCCACACCAGCCATTCTGCCTGCAGTAGGAAGCTACAACCAGTTATGGGAAGTATTCCTGCCTGTGGGGTTTAAATACTGCTAGTTTTTCACACTTTTCTGTGATTGGCTGGTTTTGAAAAGGCTAAGCTATGGGCACACCTGCTTACCTAAGGTTGGCAGAGCTTAAAGAGGTAAACCACTGGGCAGATTGAATTGGCTTCCCTACACATTGCTTACACATACTATGTTGAGCTTTGCTGCAGTTAGCATTGCTTAATAGTTAATTTGCACTATATTTGCCTTTTGGCAGTGATTTATTATTCATTACAAGTTATATATGTGTCTGGTATCTGTGATTCATGTGTACATACACTGTATGGGGACCTGGGGACTTCTACACTTTATTACGATAACACCTCAAATCTATGCTTACTGCTGTACTCCAGTTCACATACTTATGTTCTTTGGCAGGTTATACAACATCACACTGTACATAAATTCAGTTCACATGTTTGATTTGATTTTCTTGTGGTGAGGATTAGTTTGCTGATACCTCATTTATATGTATTGCTATGATGGCTTAGTGGTTGACTACTGTGACTGTGGTGTACAGGGTTCTGAGTTCTAGCCTTGCAGAAGCTGTTTATTTTGTTACTGCGCAGAACACAGGCCGTTGGGTACAGAGGAAGTAAGGCACTTTAAAGCAGTAGGTGTGCACGGGTTTCCGTGGAGCTAAGCAATGCTAAACTCTGGTTACAGCTTCTTACACTCAGTTAGCTTCTACTTTGCTTAATCTGGCAATGTTTACCCCTGCACACACACACTTAAACATGCTTACTAGTGCTTATATATGCTTACTACTGCTTATTTATGCGTAAACCTGCTTACTAGTGTCTTATTCATTATGACACTGACACTTCACATGTGCATTTAATGCAGTACTCCAGTTCACATTTAAATGTTATTTAGTAGTTATACAGCATAAAATGAGATAAAATGTTCATATACAGATTTCACATGGAAAATGGTAGGTGCTGCAGTGGGACTCGAACCGGGAATGCATGCTCATTAGGTGGATGCTCTGACCACTATACTGTTGCTGTGTTGTTTCATTTGCATATATCTTCCTTGTTAGCCTCTTCAGCCTTTTAAGCTTCTTTAACCATAGCTAAGCGATGGGTATACCCACGCACCTACAATTAGCTGTACTCGAGAGTTTAAAAAAAAATGTTTCTTCTTTTTATTTTTATGTCCTGTTGCTTTTGTACACATGGGGACTGTTGGTGGGGATATGCGGATGCCTGTGGGTGGTCTCACTCATTTATTTACACTTTCTGCAGTCCTTCATTGCAGGGGCATGTATATTGTGAAAGCTCTGCTCTTAGACACTCCCCCTCTACTCATCCACTCTCCGTTTAGGATTTGGAGCTCAGGCAGCGCACCTTCATTAATATGCATGGTGCGCTGCCGTCCTCCTCTTAAACTGCTGCTTCTGTGTAGGACTAGTCTAGTCCTGCATGGGAGTTTAGTAAATCCAGGGGTTTATCAATTAACTGTGTGTGTGTGTGTGTGTGTGTGTAGGGGGTAGATTACCACTGTTTATTCAGTTAACTATGAAAGGGAGATTAGAAGACAGCTTTGGGATGTTATTTGTTATATGAAAATGTTATACGAATTAAAGAATCATGTGTTATAAAAAGAAAAAAATTATTAATATTACTCATTAAGGTCAAATTAAAAAAAAAAACTTTTGTGCTTATAACGCAGTATATTTTTATTTTCAAGAATTTCATGCCAACTAGCTTGGCCTCAGTCATCATGTGCTATTTTATAGATACCTATAAAAACAGCTTGTGGGTGAATCAGGCTGTATTTGTTTCATGTACTCCTTTCATGATCACATCTATGGCCTGACTGTAACAGACTTGTTCCCAGTGTAAGTGACTTACTCTAGTGAAAGCATATTATACAGATAGGCCTCATACTGGAATACATCACTTACATCAGCAACAAGCCTTTTGGAATCTGTTCCCTAATTTCACTAAGGTATGAAATTATTCTTTAAGCACCCTCCAAGTTTTGCCTCTGTAAAATGAACAGCAGATACAACAGCAGATACGTTGTACTAGGTGGGCACGTGCAGTACAAAGAACTAAATGATGAATATCAAACCTCTTTGACATATTAATTGTCATAAACTCAGTACTGCATAGTACGTGCTTACATTATAGATAATGGCCATAGTCCGTGTAAATTCTCAAGTTAGGAAAGCCTCTAACAGAGAAGCATCAATCAAAATATTTTGCTAAACATTTCACTTTTCTGTTACTAAATTGGCATTCTGAAGTCAACACTGAACTCAAGCTGATGTTAGTCAATAGAAAATGGCAAAGTTTTGCTGTTATTCTTTTGTTGGTGAATAAATTGCTATCTTATGTAGTAACAGAAGGAATGTCTGTATTGCAAAACTTCTGTTGTAGTGTTATCACCTAACTCTCTCTGTATGTCCTGAATTAATTTGTTGTCTTAGTCTGTGTGTATAAACCTATGTACCCGTATCTAGAGATCCACTAATATTCTTCCTAAATACTACAGCTAAGTTTGCCCTCATACATTGAGATTTAGCAGCACTCTTAATGATCTGTCCTGAAAGACAGCTGTTACAAGAGTATAAGGAATTGTTTGACAATGGTGTTCCATGCAAAGTTGTTACTGGACATCCATTTAAAGACAGTGTCAAGGTAACTACTTAAACTTGATATATGACATCCTCCCCACATTATTTCCTGTCCAGCAGTTGCTTTTTATCTTCAAGTTGCTTTCAGTCTTCACCATATTGTCACAACATTTTGAATCTTACAATGACAAAGTAAAGATGTCATCTTAAGTCAAAACAGGTACATTACTGAAAATCAGAAAAGTTGAGAAGTATCTCATGGACTTCAGTGCTCAGCTCCATATTGAGTGTTTGGACCGGCTGATTGCAGTTAACCAAGTTGTTTTTTTCCATCTAGCTGCATTCCCTGTTCACAGCTCATAACATTTGTTCCCGATGCCATTTATATTTTTGCCACATTTTATCCAAAATTTTCAAGGCTTCACAATCTGCTTTTGCTGTGTACCCTTCTCTTATGTTTAAATTGTTGACAGGCACCAAGGTTTACACCCACATACTCATCCTTCCCCCACAGTGTCAATTACTGATTGAAGGATATAGTTTGTTCACCAGTTCTCAAGCATAAACCTGTTCATGGATACATCTATACCCAAATGTATACAAATACACACACACACACAAACACACGCACACATACACACACACACACACACACACACACACACACACACACACACACACACACACACATAAACCTTTATAGAATTTCATATTTTAATACATGTATATCACTGTGTTTTGCTGTGAAGAGTTACTTTCTAAAAAAACAGCAACAAAAAGTAAAGGAGCAACCCACAGCTGAACAAATAATCCCACATACACAGTCTCTCATTGTAACTCCAACAATGAAGACAAACTTAAGTAAAATAGATCCAAGACGTTGTCATATCATAAAAATCCAAGTAGTTTATTGCAGAACATGTAGGTAAGTGCTTTCACCCTTACGGGCTTCCTCAGACCTTAATACATCACCATTAAAATAGCGCTTAATATATACCATTTGAAAAATGTTGATGACCTGTTCCTTTTATGGACAGGAACAGATGATGAACTACACAACTTCTTTGAGGAAATAAATTCCCTAACACAATTTTTAAGTTTTACCTTGGAAAAGTCAGATGATTGAATTGCTTTCTTAGATGTATATATTGAAAGATTACCAAATGGATGACTTAATACAGGGGTATACAGGAAAACATGCTATAAGAAATTCATTTTACACAGAGATAGTATGCATCCCAAGTTTGTATTTAAGAACATCATTAAGGGACAGGCTATATGTGCATCACGTTTGAATCCAACTTATGAAGGATTCATATATGAATTGTCTGATTTACAAAATAGGTTAGTTCAAAGGTCCTATGGTGTAAGTGAGGTAGCTATAAATATTGAGGAGGTACATGGTCTGAGGAACAATACAGCACGTCCCTACTTTTCAGATTAGAATGGAACCCAGAATATAATACAATCTAGAGAAAATACAGGGGGTTTTAAGAACTCCACAGTGAGATTATCCATAAATTATACACAGGATATTAATAGAGTTAGGGATGTTTTTTCTAGAAACTGGGGAATTTTAACGGTTGATCCACACTTGAAGGAATTAGTAGGAGAGAAACCTCAGATTTTGTATAGAAGTAGACTGAATTTACAAAGACTATTATGTTATCCCAGGAGCACAAATGGGAGTCCTTATGACCAGTTGGTGACCGGTATGTTCCCATGTAATAGTTATCATTTTTGTGAATTCCTGAATAGTGACTCATATTTTATACATCCCGTTACATCTATATGCCACAGATTTATCACATTTTTCAAATGGTATATATTAAGCGCTATTTTAATGGTGATGTATTAATGTCTGAGGAAGCCCGTAAGGGTGAAAGTGCTTACCTACATGTTCTGCAATAAACTACTTGGATTTTTATGGTATGACAATGTCTTGGATCTATTTTACTTAAGTTCGTCTTCATTGTTGGAGTTAAAATGAGAGACTGTGTATGTGGGATTATTTGTTCAGCTGTGGGTTGCTCCTTTACTTTTTTTGCTGGTTTTACACATCTTTTCAAGTTATAGGAGCATTAGCTCACTGGTCGCTATTGTTTTATTCCTACTTTCTAAAAAATCATAAAGCAGCCACATAACTAACATGGTTTGCATCTTGCATAGTATTGCATTACTTTACTTTCCACTGTAGATGCATTAATTAATAAAATAAATAGCTGACACCTATTTCGTTTTATTTTTCAGAATACATTTCATGCCCTAAAGACTATGCAGTTAATATGTATAAACTCAGTGAGACAACACAGTGAGTTGAATTATAATGGCAAAAGCAAAGTTCACAGAGAAAAATAAATGTTTTTCAATTGTTGCAATCATTATCTTTCACTTATATGTTCAGTGCAGAAGGCTTATTTGGAGAATGCTCCTTAGTGATTTGTAACGGCAACTACACAACAGTGCAACACCTTGTAGATGGCCTTGCTCCACTGTATAGGCATATTATTCCATGCATGAAGATCCTGTGTAAATGGCCCCCTCTTCCTGACTGCAAGTGATTCACAATCACAGCACCCTTAGAAAACTGACTGATCCATGTGGTATAAT
This sequence comes from Protopterus annectens, assembly GCF_019279795.1. Classification (NCBI taxonomy): domain Eukaryota; kingdom Metazoa; phylum Chordata; order Ceratodontiformes; family Protopteridae; genus Protopterus; species Protopterus annectens. Next base: position 1,279,496,121 of record NC_056733.1, read on the forward strand.
CTGCGGTTCTGCAATTCGTGTATTCCAATGATGGTGTGCTTCCTTGTACGATGCTCCCACTTTCATGATAAATTGTTGTTTAGCATGCAGACATAAACAACTCTTACCACTATCAAAAAAAAAAATTCAACAGAATTCTTCTGTTGCTTGGTAAGAATTTCTTTTGGTAACAGAGATTGCTGTTGTGTAGGCAAAACTGCTTCCACAAGCATCTTGCAACCCTCACAAGACACACACATGTATATATATATATATATATATATATATATATATATATATATATATATACACACACACACACACACACACACACACACACACACACACACACACACACACACACACACACACACACACACACACACACACATACACTGATGCTAGCAAATTAAAAAAAAATGGTTGGTTGCCCTTTACTCCCATGTTATGGTAATGACCTTAGTAACTGGGCTGCCATGGAAATAAAATAATATTAAACATTTAATTTATAAAACTATATCAGTTTGTTAATGGTATTCTTGTAGTCATGAAGGGTCATCAGTATAAACTGGTTAGTAAGTTATATACTGATAAACTTCCAGAATATATTCACCGGTCTAAGTGCAGTCATTTTATTCAAGCCTGTAAATGTTTCAAGTATGGAGATAAACATATTTAGCATAAATGCTGAACTAGTCCTAAACCAGAGGGGGGGACAAATGATCTGTGTCTGCTGCAGGTATACAGGCATACTTTTATCTAAACGAGTTGAATACTATCCTTCAGCATCTGTGGCATATTGTTTGCTACACCTTCTGTTTATAAGAAATGCAAGCTTATGTTTGGTATGACAAAGCAATGTTTCTAAATATGAATAATAAGTAATCATACAAATGTAGTCCATGTTACATTTTCTAACTTTCAAAGTATACCTAACTGAAGCAGTTTCATTCTGTGAACTAAATGAAAATAATAATTAATGCAATTTCTGCAGCCTCTTATTCAGTGTCCTGTAACAAACTTATTAGGGTGTTTGATGTTATACAAGGCTGTAAGGAATTTCCATCACTTTCAAAGGTTTAGACATCAGCTCTCCTTCATGACTATCACCATTTGCATGCAGTCCTGGCCTTTTTATCTGACTGGTATCTGTTATGCATACATCAAAGGCAGACTCGCTTGTTTTGAGGGCATTGGAAGCAATATAAATGTCAGACCTAACTGTAATACTTTTTGCAGCACTGAAATTTGAATGTCAAAAGAAAGGAGAGGCGATAGTTTACATGTAGAAACTGAGAGCACTTATCCCAATGACTGCAGTAAGCAGTACCAAAGATCTTCAGCCAACCTATGCTCTTCATAACAGAGATAAGCGTCTCCGTAATGTTGTGTTGCTGTTGAAGAGCAGCTCATCCTTTGTCATGTGACACATGGACACCTATGCCTTTTCTCTCTTCCAACACCCATTGTCTGGTGTAATTCTAATGACAAATTCCTACTTTCAACTTTGAAATATCCTTGAAGCTCGTATGTCGCTGTTGGACTGTGAATTTCATGAGTGTTAATAGTTTGCATGTGGTCACGCATAACTGTACATCACTCTGAATCCCCGACCTGATTTAATCTCCAGTATGAGTTATCTCAGGCCTTGTATTGTATTAATAAACCATGTTACTAAGGAATGATGAAAATCTATTTTTATGTCTCCTAATACTCACCTCACATCAGCTTATGAAAAATTTGAAGACGCAGTAATTGCATTAATTCCCTATCCAATAGCTCTTAGCTTTTTGGCATTTTGCCTTTGCCCTCCACTAGCTCATTCATTTTGGAATCCCCCTTTGGTATGTACCTAACCAGGCACACCCAAGAATTGGCACATCTACAGAATTTCCGGACTGCTGCGTCTGCTGCTGCTTTAAGGTTGCTTTCATTTTCTGTTTCATTTGAAAATAATTCAAACCACAACCAGTAAAAATTAAAAAAAAAATGCTCATCAGCTGGCATTTGGAAATGAGATAGCCAATCTTACTCACTTGACTCTGTCCTAGAACTGTTTTGGATGCAGTGACATACAGTAAAAGGGACATCAACCAGCATTCAGTTTTCATGTTTAGTAATTATTAATCGTTAATTATTTTCTGTTATTTTTTTCCATATTTTTATTTCTTTTTCTTCTACTTTTTTTGTATACTTGAGTGCAAAGACCGTGGGCTGCCATGATGTTCTCCATAGATGATATACTGAATCTGCAAACTGAATAAAGTGAATGGCAGAACATGTGAATTCCCTGGAAAGGAGAAACAATATCGGGAAAAGAGTAGTATAAAAAAATACGTCTCACAGCATACATATTGCATAGGTGTATGATGTATAGTAACTTGCCTCAAGGCAAGAAGATTTCGATGTGCAGAATAGAATCACTAACGATATTCTAATTGAAGAAACTGCTTAAATGTCATTAGTGTAAGAAAGGCAATAGGAGACTTAATTTTATTAAACATTCTAGCCAGCCTCAGTCAGTTGTTATGAAATAGATTAAGGGTGTACCTACAACGAAAATACATGGATATATTTCTCTGCAGTACTAGAACCCGTTATACTTTAAATACTCCTTACCTCCAGATCTGCAGTAAACACATCAATAGGAATGGATAACTCAGTCTGCTGGTATCCTTCTTCTAGCATCTCAAGCATGAGATATAGCTGGAGTGACATATGGCCAAAGTAAAAATTATCCCATGAATATTGCATTTCCTTTTATTACTATAAGTATTTTTTTATGGAGAATTTAAGGGTTCATAGGTGTGCACTAGGTTAATGAATACTAAGTCCTTTTTAAGCCTCACCATGCATTCCAAATCTCTCACAAGTTCTGGTACCCTTAATAAGTGTAAATAGGGGTTGGGAAATATTTAATTTACTGGCTTTCTGAGTCTATTAGAGACACAGGTACCAAAATCAGAATGAATTTCCTGTTCCCCATTCAATTTTTTAAAGTTAATCTTGAGTTGGGTTAGGGATGAACTCTGTTTTACATGTATGATGAGTGTGTTCCACAGAAGGGGTAGTCCCTGGGATACATTTCTGTTTCTCCAGCAGGTTATATTTATATCACAGACAAGGTTTAAGTCTTTAGAACAGATAATTCTGGTGCTGATTGTCTTGTGGATATGTATGAAGCCCATCAGAGTGGTGTCTGACAGTGCCCTGTATGCCAGGCATAGACCTCCCATCAACAGCCTGTAGGAGACAGAATACAGGGATAGGGCCTTGAGGTGGTCTGCATAGGATATTTTACTTATGCGCTGCATTCTTTTAGTGAGGAACCTCTGTGGATATGACAATTCGTGGGTGTGCCTGGTTAGGTATATACCAAAGGGGGCATTGTACTCAATTATAGCTGGTCTGATGAATACTGAATGGACTGCAACTATGATCTCCTTGGACCTAGATGCAATACCTTTGTTTATAAGTTCTACAACATAGATTGAGTGCCTCATTACTGTAGATACATGATGGTCCAAGGCTAGATTGCTGTCTATGTGTGTCCCCAAGTCCCTGGCTACTGGGTTAACTCTTAGGGGTGTTTTGTCAATATGATGGTTACTAGGGGTGAATGACTTCCCTAAGGATACAAGTATGCATTTCTTTGCATTTACTTTTAGACTGTGTCTCTGACACAAGCTATTTTTCTGTGTCAGCCCATCCTGGAGAACATTAGTGTCAGTAGGTGATTCTGTGACTGCTCCTAATTTGCAAATGTCTGAAAATTCGGTCAGGATTGGCCTTATCAACCATTACATTACTTGGTTTTATAGTTTGTATCACCCTGCCAGCCAAACTAGAGTAATGACAAATGAGGGACCCAGTCTAATGTCATGTAGGAAAGTCTACTGCCATGAGAAAATTAACATGTGATGATTAAATGCCAATTTTGCAATTCAAAAAATGTTATTTCTATGGCCCCTAATTAAAAAATAGAGAGACCTTTTTGATTCATGTTTTTCAAGGAAGGCTCATAAAGCACATAAAGCTGAACATATCTTTCAACCTGCAAACATTAAAAATAAGCATAAAGGCCCTTGAAAAGTAGGGAAACTCAGCCAAAAATCTGGGCATCTTGTTAGCATAAAATATGAATAGCAAATCATGCATACCCCTTCTCACTTCCAGTAGGTATGTGGGATACAGTTCATAAACACGTTTAAAATAAAACAGAGAATGACAAAAATAATGAGAAACATAAGCACACTATCAAAGTGAGAGTGTAAAATGTATAGAATTTAATGAAACTGCAAAATATTGCCAGACAAGATCATTTATTTTTGCTTCTGTAAAAAGGAGATGTAATATATCAGTGAAGATATGTTTGTACTGAAGTCATGACATGAACTTAACTGGGTTGCATTAACAGAAGTCACTTTTCCTAAAATATGTCTATGATTCTATCTCAGGTGTAGTCATACGTGCATCATGTATTGTCTTTTTGTTTGTGTTGATTAGTGAACCTGCTTAACTACTGCATATGATTACTATTGTATGATTGATCATTATTATGCAACGAAGTTAGCTTAGGTACACACTATTGTTTAGAATCCCTTAAATGAAGCACGCATATGTTTCCAGCAGCATGCAATTGCAATGCAGTTTGCAAGTCACTGGTAAGCATTAGACTATTATTCAGTAAGGTGAGACTGAGATACTGTCACATGCAAAATGAAAGAAAAACAGTAGTTAAATCACGACAGCCTTTTATATGTTGCAATATCCTCCAAAGTAGTCATCCAAAGCAAATGCAAATATATCATTTGCAGGGATAGTAAGTTTTAACCATATTTTTCATTCTGCATTGAGATTTTCAAAAAGACAGTGCAAACAATGATTCTAATCAGTGAATCTGAATAGTCTACAAATTACCATCACTGAATGAATCCCGAAATGGTAAGTGTGCATACAAAAGAAGTACAAAGAATCACACTGATGAAAGAAGGAAAAACGATTGTTTAATCCATACTGCTCTTTAAAACATGGACTTTCTTAGTTATCCTATGCTGTTCTGTGCTCTAGTAAAACATCAGATCTAAAAATTGTTCTGTAGATGGCAATATGAGATTTCTTTCTCACTCAGACTATGGTAAAGAACATTTTTATTAAAGAAAACATACCCCATCGATATCATATCTGATATCTGATACCTGCTTAAAGTAGGATGTTGCTTTTAATTCTGATAACTACTTTCGGGTTTATTATTTTATTTATGCAGGGGTAAATGTATTCCTTCAGAACAAAGGAGACTCGAGCTGTACTAGTGTCATTTTATTTCTCCTGCTCATGTAAAGCTAATAAGAAACAGATGAACTATAATAAGGGTTAAGGGTTTTTTTTGTTTGTTTAAAAGTTCATATTTGTAGGGGCCACTAAAATGATTCGGGGATAACATGAATAACTGTCGCTCATTTGATTGCTTGTTTCAGTACATTTAGAGCACTTAACAAGTCAGTCTTAAAATAATAATTTTACACTGACACACTAACATCTGATCTTTATGCCATTGTTTGCATGTCATTATTGCAGATCACACATACGCACACACATACACACACACACGCACACACACACACACACACACACACACACACACACACACACACACACACACACACACCACTTCACCACTTTATTTCATTATCAGGATCATAGGAGGTTACTCCGCTATCGATCCAGAGGTTATTCCAAGCCTGGCCGTTTCATCCCAATGTAATAAGACATAAGCCATGGCACATGTGATAATTACTGTAATCTATCATGTATAAGACTACATAGGTAGAGGTTCTAATCTCACTCCAGCCCACTGTGTGTGTGTGTGTGTGTGTGTGTGTGTGTGTGTGTTTGTGTGTGTGTATTCCCCTACAAAACAGTGAACATGCTCTTATGGGCTATCCATCTGCAATGGATATGCACTTTTTAAGGTGGGGAGTTGGTATAATGGTCAAGGTGTTTACCTTACAGATACAAAGTGCAGGGTTTGATTCTCACATCGAGTAATTGGCTAGGCCTAAAATGGCCTACAATGGCAATTAGCTTAGCATGAATCTATAACACCATAGATACTCTGGTCAATACCTATGACTGTATTTAGTAATTCATTTATTATTTATTTATTTATTTTACATTTGTTAACCGGGTTAGTCCAGGTGAATGTTTGGCTGGTTTTCAGTGGAAACCCAAGGAGAAAAGCTCCACAGTGAGTTCTTAACTTTTACTTACAAACAGTTAAAACATTACCATTTGGAACTAATCAAACAGTTAAAGAGATTGTTGTGTCTTTCGGCTTTTCCCGGTTAGGGGTCGCCACAGCGGAACTCCAGTCCGCAAATGATTGGTAGTTGATTTTTACGTGCCGAGTTACCAGCCCTGATGCACAACCTTCAATGAAGGTACGCCCATTCATGCATGTCTCCATGCAGAAGATGCTCTAGCTGAGAATCGAACCGGACAGTGTCTTACTGTGAGGCGACAATGCTACCGCAGCACCACCACTGTGGTTTAAACAGTTAAAGAGATAACATTTACAAAAAATCATACAGAAAACCCTTGGGTATAATGTCATAAAACTTACAGAAAACACTTAGGTACAATGTCGTAAAAAGAATAAAGCATTCATAATTCTTGTTTAGTTATATACAGTATATGTAGAAAAGACATAGCATGGGGATGAACTGGTTAAACAGAGATTGAGGGGTAGAAGTTTATTAGCAGAAGAAGATGAGGAAAAAGAGGGAGAAGAAATAGAAGGGAAGAATATGGAGGGGGAGGTATTAGAAGCTAGGGTAGGGTAGTTTCAGGGAGGATAACTACAGTGGCATGACCATTTGTTTGTTAGGTATCTGCGAGTGGCTAGTTTGAAGTGCTTGGTATGGTCAAGGGACCTAATTTTTTTGGTATAGTCGGTTCCAAATTGCTGCAGGATTATAGTTATATAGCAAACATCCTGTTTTGGTTTTGGGTTTATAAATCTGTAGGAAATCCTGGTCTGAGCTACGTAGTGTCCTGATTCGGGAATATTTAGATATAATAGATGAGAGACTAGGGCAGAAAGATGGTAGATAGAGGATGGAGTGGATAATTTGCAGTTGATGTACTAGGAGCAGATGAGGGAATTTGAGCCATTCCAATTGTTTAAGGGATAGGCAATGGTGTGACTTGTAGGTTTGGTCTGCAGCAAATCTAGCAACCTTATTATAGATAGTTTCAAGTTTTGATATGAGTGTGGTGTTGAGGTTCGTGAATAATTGACAGCTATAACGAAGGTAGTTTCAAGTTTTGATATGAGTGTGGTGTTGAGGTTCGTGAATAATTGACAGCTATAACGAAGGTAGTTTAATAATTGACCGCTATAAAGAAGGGTGGGAAGAAGCAATGCATGGGAGTGAGTTATTCTGGCTGTATTGGTTAAATGTCTCTTGTTACAATAAAGGAGTCCAAGTTTCTGGTGAGTCTTTTTGATAGAGGTAGTGATGTGGAGATCAAATTTAATCTGATTGTCTATTATGACTCCCAGCAGTTTAGTGCTGGGTTCAGCAGTAATGATAGTATTATTGCTTGATAGGATGGAAAATGTAGTTTTGAGATTGATGAGTTTTTTTGGGAGGAAGAGTAGGGGCTTAGTTTTCTTAGGGTTGAGAATTAATTTGTTATTCTATGGTGTTGAACAATGCTTGGGTAGTAGAGTGGAGGTCAGACGGATTATCTGCAATGGTGATGACAGTTGAATCATCAGCATATTGTACAAGTGTAGAGTAGGGACAAGAGGTGTAAAGTAGGTTTGTGAAAATATTGAAGAGCAGTGGCCCAAGTATGGATCCTTGGGGGACTCCCATTGGGACGCTAAGGGGGGGTAGTGCAGAATGCCATTTTACAGCTTGCTGGCCGTTAGAGAGATAGCTAGAAAACCAGGTTATAGTGGGAGGAGAGAATTTTAAATGGGAGAGTTTGTCTAAGTGGAGGGGATGAGAGACAATGTCAAAGGATTTGGCCAGGTCAAGGAACAGACCTAAAACTAGTTTATTGTTGTCATGGGTCATTGATACAGTATTGATGAAGGATATTAGTGCAGTTGTAGTACTGTGTTTAGGATGAAATCCATGTTGTGTGTGTGTTAGAAGGTTCTCTTGTAGAAGGTACTGCATTATCTGCTTGTGAATACATTTCTCAAGAATCTTAGAGAGGGGAGACAGTATAGCAATTGGTCTGAAGTTTGATATATCAGAAGAAATTCCACCTTTATGTATAGGTAATGTATAGAATGTTTTCCATATTGCTGGAATATATGATTCAGAGATAGATTGGTTAATCAGGATGGATACTGGATAGGCTAAGGGTTCAGCAGCAATCCGTAGAAAATAGGAAGTTAGATTATCAGCTGAGGGGGAGCAGGGTTTGAATTTGGAGAGTAGGGATTTAATATAGTTAGTTGAAACTGATTTAAGGGAAAAAGAGTTGGAAGGCTAGGGAGTAGAAGTTGAGGATGTGGAGTTATTAGCATTTTTCCTAGTGGGAAGAGCACTTATTATGGTAGTTACTGAGCCAATGAAATGATTGTTAAATGTAGTGGCAGTTTCTTCAGGAGTTTTATTTGGGTATGGGTTAGGAGGGGAAGGGTTTCCTGGATGTAATATATGGTTGATTGTGTTCCAGAATTTTTTGGGGTCAGATTTTAGGGTAGTGGGAGGGTTTGCATCAAAGTTAGTCTTGTCTTTGTTGATAATTTTCTTTATTTGATTCCTAAGTTCTTTATAGTCTGTAGGAGAGAAGGGGTCTTAGTTTTAGTCCATAATTTCCATGTCCTGTCACTGTTTTTCATCACGGTTCGAGTAGATTTAGTCAGCCAATGAGCAGTGCTAGCTTTGATTCTTATTGTGCGGATGCCCATGTCCAGAAGGGTTGTGGACGATATCCCTGGTGTGAGTATACGATGCTCATCCACTCATCTATGTTCCTTTTGAACAGTGTCATAGATGTGCTGTGATTCACATGAATTGGTAGCCTGTTCCAAAGATGTAGTAGTCATTTGGAGACAAATCTGTCCCTCCAGCACATCCTATTCAAGTTGCAGGCCATATTTAGGTCCCTGGAGCAGGTAGCTCTAGTCCTGTTTCATTTATGGATGTGCAGCAAATTCGTTATTTTTGGTCGGAGATTGCTCTGTAAGCCAGGAATAATTCCCCCATAACCCATTTTTCTCTTTTCAAAAGCATAGACAGGCATGCTGCTTGCAGTAGAATACGTTTTTTCTGACCATCCTTCAAAATTGCTACAACCCCAACTCCAGCCTGTGGACCCTCTTCAGTTACTGATCCACACTTGTTAATAAGCTAAATAATTATAAAGACTAATGGTTATGGAAAAAAATAGTCCATCTAGTTAGAGGCTGATTTCAGCAGCTTGTCACAGGTTAGCAATGAACACCTTCTTTTCAAATAATAACTATATGCAAACAAAAACATGACTAGCTGCAAGCTTTATAAAAGTGAATAAATAAAATGCTTTACTTTGAAATGAATGAGTTAAGCATACTGTCAACAGTTATATAAACAGAGAGGTAATGAATTGTACAATGAAAATAAATATTTTGCACAGACAATGCAATAAATAAAATATATCTACAACTATATTTCTAAATATTCGTATCAAAATGAATTACACAAACCTGATTGTACTAAATGAACTTTCAAAACATATTTCTAGCAGAGACAAATTTGCAGAGAGGTGAGTAACTGCAAAAACATACAGCAGGATATAGGGTTATTCTCAAATGTCTCCCCACAGGTTTTATTTATTTATTTATTTCTGTATTTATGTTTTCGTGCAGAGCACCAGATGAAACTTAAGAGACTTTCCAATGATTACATACTAATGTCACTGTTCATTTGCTCTTGGTTTGGCTATCTCTTTAAAGACAGTTCTATGACTCTTAGCTTCCTGCCATGGAAGATACACAAATCCTGTGATTACAGGGCAGACCAAATTATGCCATTTTAAGTCCTTTTACATTTATAGAAAAAGATCACATAATAACATATTTTTACACCATGAAAAGCACACATATAGAGAAAAAAGTGGTATATTTAAGTTTAAACTTCAAATTTCACACACACACACACACACACACACACACACACACACACACACACACACACACACACACACACACACACACACACAGACACACACGTGTGTGTGTGTGTGTGTGTGTGTGTGTGTGTGTGTGTGTGTGTGTGTGTGTGTGTTTGTCCTTCAAGAAAAGAGTACTAGCCCTAATTACTGCTTTATGGTCTGGCATCACTTCAAAAGGATAATGAGTATTGAGGTAGGAATATTTATTCTTTTTTTCTTTCATTTATTGTGAGTGGTAGGTATTCTTAGTAGTGCCTGTAATTCTTTATGAGGTAGGTTTAGTTTTTTAAACATATGTTCACTTACTTTTGTGGGGTGAGGTTTCTTGACTGTATGGGTAGTGTGGTTATTTAGAATTTATGTACTGTGTGTGTGTGCGTGTGTGCGTGTGTGTGTGTGTGTGTGTGTGTAGTGTGTGTGTGTGTGTGTGTGTGTGTGTGTGTGTGTGTGAGTAGTGTGTGTGTGAGTAGTGTGTGTGTGTGTGAGAGTAGTGTGTGTGGGGGGTGACCTTGTGTGCGTGTTTTCCTACCTGTTTTCTTACTGTGCCTGCATTGCAGCTTGTAAAGAGGAGTTGAGTAGGTACAGCTCTACAGTTATGGTAAATAATATGAGGGAAGTTTGTTTGTTGTTGTTAATAAAGTTTTTCATGATGTATTTGAGTTAGGTATGAGCTTTAATTGTTAGATGATAGTGGATTCCAAATGCTGGAACATAGGCTCATAGGTGTGTACTAGGCTAATGGCCTACGAGCCTAGCCCATAGGATTACCCTGGCATTGTGCCACCCGACCTTAGTTCCCAGTGCCTCTGTCGAGTAGAGCCACTGGTGTGATCCCTGGGGTGAATTTTCTATTTCCCATCCAATCATCAAGATTTCTCTTGAAAAGGGCCAGTGTGGTGCTCTGCTTGACATGTATGGGAAGTCTATTCCATAGCATGGGCGGTCTCTGGGTTATGAACCTTTACCACCAGCATGTTCTGTTAATTGTAGTAATGTGGTTGAGGTCTCTGGAGCGTGTGGTGTGGAGGGATTGGGATTTCCTCAGATTTAGCATTCTAACAAAGCTGGGTTAGACATGGCTTTGTAAGTCAAGCAGAGATCACCTTTAAGTAGGCAATATGAGACAGAGAATAGTTGGAGTTTTTTTAGTCTGTCCATATAGAACAAATGTTTAAGGCCTAGGATCCATTTTGTGAGGTACGTTTGCAGCCTCTCCAGTTGTTGCAGATGATTAGTGAGGTACATGCCAAATGGGGCATTGCACTCAATGATTGGCCAAATGAGGGAAGAGTAGAGAGAGACAATGACCTCTTTCTTCCTGGATGCAAAACCCTCAGTAATGAGATGTGCCACATAGAAGGACTTTCTGACCACAGTGGCAATGTGGTGGTCAAAAAATAGGTTGCTGTCAACCTGTGTTCCCTGATTTCTTATAATGCCTTCTGTGTTCAGTGGACTACCATAAATGTGATAATTCATGGGAAATGTTTTTTTTCCAAAGGGGATGACGACACATTTTTTGGCATTTAGCTTAAGGCCATGGTTCTGACACCAGTCGTTGGTCTCAGTGAGGCCTTTCTGTAGGATGTCAACATCACTTGGGGAGTTAATAATAGCTCCCAACTTGCAATCATCTGCGAACTTTGTCAGGCAGAGTCCCTTCGTGTTGGCCTGGACTTCAGAGAAGTAGATACCAAACAGGAAAGGACCCAGGACCGAACCCTGTGGGACTCCACTTGTGATTGGTCAGCAGTCTGACTTAGAGTCAGCTACCTTCACACTGTGGGTTCTACTTCTGAGCCAGTTTGCAACCCACATACTGATATAATGGTTGATGCCTGACTTAGTGAGTTTTTCTATGATTCCTGAGTGGAGAATGGTATCAAAGGCCTTGGCCAGTTCAAGGTAGGCTGTATGAACCACCTTGCCTTCATCCACAGCTCCAGTGACTGACTCAAAGAAGTTGACCAAGTTGAGCAGGCATGATCTACCCTTCACAAAACCAAACTGTGTGGGATCTAGAGTTTGGAGAATCCCTATATCCTTGTTTATTAGGTCCATGATGATGCGTTCCATAGCTTTGCATATCAGACTCGTCAGGCTAATGGGGTGATAGTTGCCAGGGACTGTAGTCACTCCTCCTCTGTGGAGAGGGATGACTGTAGCAGTGTACCATTCGGTATGGACAAAGCCTGAGGTGAGGCTGTGATTGAACAGGGTACACAGGTGAGGTGCCAGTTCCCTCTGTAGTTCTTGTAGAACACAGCCAGGGATATTGTCAGGTCCCATAGAAGCTGTATTCTTGGCCTTGGACAGTGCTGTTATAACCTATGCAGCAGTAATACTGGGTGCCTGGCAATCTACTGGTATTGTGACTGGTCCCTTGGGGGGGGGTGAGAGGGGTAAAGTTGGCACTGAATCTGTTGGCCAGTATATTGGCAATATCTGTTGGCTCGGTATAGGAGGTACCATTGTGCAGTAGCTCAGAGCAAATCTGGGCATTGCCATGGGGATTCTTAACATAACTATAGAAGGCCTTGTGGTTGTCTTTACTATCTGCTGCAATTCTGTTTTCATAGCTAGATTTAGAGGATTTGATGAGGGATCTCAACTTTTTATTGTGGCTGATAAGGGAGTTTTTCCTTTCTTGGGACTTCACCTTATTCTGCATCAGTTTCCTCTTCCTGTTATAGAGTTTGTTTATGGCAGGGGACCATCAGATTGGCTTCCTTTTTTTGGAGGAGAGCGTCTTGGTTCTATTGGGTATGGCGAGATCCATGCATTTGTGTATGTATTCATACAGTGCATTGGTGTATGATTCGGCAGTCATGCAACTGATCTCCATTTGCATGGGTGCAGTGAAGTAAGCCACCTCTGTTGTTAGGAGCCCAAAGTTAGCTTTGTAGAAGTTTTTCATGGTGGTTACCTTTGCTGGGGGGGGGGGGGGTGGATTTCTAAGGTGATTAGTTTGTGGTCGGATCTAACCAGGGAGGAGTTAACTATTGGTGCAGAACAACAGTCGGCCATGTTAGTAATGACCAGGTCAAGGATGTTGCTACCTCTAGTGGGGGTACGAACGAGCTGGTCCATGGCATTGGAATTATTGAATTTCAGGAAACGTTGGGCAATTGTATTGGTACATGAGTAGTTTTCCCAGTAAATGGAGGGGTAGTTGAAGTTGCCCAGTATGAGAGTGTTAGGTTGGACCTTAATATTCTCCAGGGCACTTAGGAACAGTCTTGGGACATGGTTGGGGAACTACAGCAGGCTATGACCCGAATCGCTGTCTTACCCAATGTTAGCTGTACCTGAAGTATCTCATATGCATTATGTTGGGCTATCTGTCTGGAGGTGTGCGTATCCTTTGTGAATATGGAAACAACACCACCTTTGAAGCATCGGTCCAAGTTCTGGGGCTGAAAGCTGTGGAATGAGTTATAACCTGGTACTGCAGGGGTGCTTTCTGCTGCCTTGTACCAGGTCTCTGTTACACCACAAATGTTGATGTTCTCCATTTTAACAAGTGTTTTGAGTGAGTACATTTTGAGATTTAGACTTCTAGCATTGAGGAGCATGACCGTCAGATTGCATTTTTTGTAGCTATTATGGTGGCAATTTGGTCTTTGGAACACCGCCTAAAAAAGGCAAGAGCCTTGGCAGGCATCTGAAAGCCCAGGGTTGACGGATGCAGGCCATCTGTGGCAAAGCATCAAGGTCTGTCAATCATGCCATCCCAGGTAGACAGATACTGGATCCCATTAGAATGACACAGAAACTTAGCCAATTGTTGAAATCAATCATTTTCTGCTTGCACTATGGTATCATTCTGGGTGATATTAGGATACTGCTCAGGGCTAGGATCATACTCACCTGGGGTATATAATCCAAGAGCTCCTCCATGTCTCTTTTCATGTAGTCCAGGGAGGTATGTCTCAGGTCATTTATACTCATATGTACAATGACAGAGTCATATTTGTACCTGTTGTTGAAGGACCTGAGAACATGTGTTATGTGGCGGATCCTAGCAGCTGACTGTTACTTTCTCCTTATTTAAACTAGTGAGTGGGACATCAGTTTGCCTCACTATCAAGTCACCTATGACTAGTGTGTTGGGCATGCTGTTTTGCCTTAGGGGCTTTGGTTGAGTGGCACACTGTTTAGGTGAGTTATGTGTCTCGTGATTCATGTTGTGTTGTGGTGGTCAAGTGCATTTCTGCCTTGGATGTCTCTGCTGTTTGGGTAGATTTTTATTAAGAGCCTCTTTGAAGGAGGGTGTGCGGTTTGTGTTTTTATGTAAAGGCAGTGCTGGTGTGTGTTCTGGAGGGCTGTGTGTTCCATGTAGTGTGGTGCAAGTGTTAAACTTCTCCTCTTGACCAGCTGTTCAGGTCTTGACTGGAGAGTGCGTGGCTTCCAATGTGGATATATAAATGCATCTTTCGCAAGTCTGAGTGTTGGGAGGTAAGAGGAGAGGGTTGTCAGTGTATATGAGGCAGTTGCTACATTGCTTCAGGATGCCCAAGTTCACCAAGTTCATAGGAGAACGCATAGGGAACTGACCTTTAGACACGTCTGGAGGGGTGGGCATTAATAATAAGTACTGGAGCTGTTTCCTTGTAGAACCTTTAGTGCTGGTAGCACCTTTGTGTGCTACAATAATTGCTAAAAGAAGTCTGATAAAGTGCTAGATTAAAAAGCTAGTAAAGTGCAGGAGAGGAGGGAAAAATTGAAGAGCAGACTTTGTCACCGCTCAGAAGCTTACAAAGTTCTGGATAAAGCAAATCTGTATCTGGACTAGACTAGTTACAGGGAAGGCAGGAAAGTAGCACAAACATGGGCTTTTAAACCAGAAAATTGAATGAGATGGAAAAACTACCCAAATGGCCAATAAACTACAATTTCTGGGCCAGAAACCACTCCTCTTGTGGTAGATAGGCTACTAGTGCTTACCATTCCCGCTGATAAGCGAGATAGATGTCTGGTGTCAGAGACATGGCTTCAAGCTCAATGCCAAAAAGAGCAGTGTCATCCCATTTAGTAAAAACTCTGTACCCATGAACTACCACATAAATGGCAGTCTACTTAACACAGAATGTGTGATAAGAGATCTTGGGACCCAAGTGAACAGTAGTCTCTCCTTTGATAATCACATTGCCACAGTAGTCAGGAAATCCTTCTATGTGGCACACCTCATCACAAAAGGGTTCTCACCCAGGAAAAAAGAGGTAATTGTTCCCCTTTACTCGGCACTCATTAGACCCATTATAGAGTACAACACCCCTTTTGGAATATACCTCACAAGACATCTGCAGCAGCTGGAAAGGCCACAGAAGTACTCACAAAGAAGATTATTGCCTCAAACAGATGCCCTACACTGACCGTCTCAAAAAACTCCAGCTTCACTCTGTAGCATATCTCCTACTCTGAGGAGATCTCTGTCTAACATATAAAGCTATGTTAAACACAGAGCTGTTGGACATGCTACACCTAAAGAAATCCCAATCCCTCCAAGCTACATGCTCTAGGGACCTAAACCTTGTCACCACAATAAATAGGACATGCTGGGGGATAGATTCCTGTCCCAGAGACTTCCTATACTCTGGAACAAGTTACCCATCTATGTCAAACAAAGTTCTTCATTAGCACTCTTCAAGAAAAATCTTGATGAGTGGATGGGAAATAGGAAATACACCCCGTGGATCACTTCTGTGGCTCTGCTCAACAGGGGCAAAGAAAATTAACTTTTTTGGGTGGCGTAAGCCAGGGAACCTTGTTGGTTAGGCTTACTTAGGCCCTGGGGCCTATAGCCTAGTACCTACCTAAGAACCTATGAGAAGGCTTCCCTCCAACACAGAAAGGCTTGGTGGGCTCAGAAGCTTACATACAGTCCTGGATACAGCAAATCTGTATCTGGACTAGACTAGTTACAGGAAAGGGTGGGAAAGTGCAAACGTAGGCTTTTAAACCAGAAAGTTGAAAGATATGGAAAAACTGCCCAAATGGCCACTATACTACAATTTCTGGGCCAGAAACAACTCCTCTTGTGGTAGATAGGTTACCTAGTGCTTACCACTCCCACAGATAAGCTAGAAGGCTTCCCTCCAACACAGAAAGGCTTAGGGGGCTCAGAAGCTTACAAGCAGTCCTGGATACAACAAATCTGTATCTGGACTAGACTAGTTATAGGAAAGGCAGGAAACAAGCTTAAAATTTAGATTTTTTTTAATTGTAGTTTGTTTAGCTAAGCTTTTATCTGTCTTGGTCAGGTAGAAGTTTGTAGTGAGACAGTTAGGAGGTCATATGAATTCACGAGTGAAAAACAGTTTGAAGATGTTGTTAGATATGGTTTTGGAGATGGCTGCTTTTTAGAGGGCAGTGCATTTTATTTTTTGTTTTAAGTAACATTTTAATGTATTTCCAGCTGTACTGTATCTGTCTCTAGTATGCCTGAAAGGAAAGAGTGGAATAATTGAAAACATTCTGTGCTTGTGTATTAATATATATCTATTCTTTATAAATTTTCATATAACTTAGTTAAGGAGATCATTTATATATTTTTCTAAATGGAATTGTTTTGCATGTTTTAATGTGCTGGACACATCTTTTCTCTTGTGAGAAGGATATCTTAACAGTTTGCATGCAAGAGCATTCAGTGAACATTTGTGCCAGTTTGTTCAGATTATGAAAATACATTTTATTTCTCATATTTGTAATATATTTCTGAATGTTTGTACTCAGGAGTAAACTGTTAAAGTTGTGTTGTTTAAAGATTTGACATTGAGTAACAGAGTGCTGATCTTAATCTCATTTTGCATTATTATTTGTTTTTGCACTGGATCTATTTACTGCATTTTGTGTAATGCACACACACACACACACACACACACACACACACACACACACACACACACACACATACACACACACACACATCACATCTACAGATATATATATATATATATATATATATATATATATATATATATAGATAGATAGATATATCTCCATAGAGTGTGGAACAGAAAGATTTCCCTTTACCTCAATGCAGTGCGATCTCAGCGTTGGTATATTTAAATAGTGGGGGATGTGGGGGTTCAAGGGGAGGCTTGCTCCACTGCTAGCGCTGCTTAGTTTTTACATTTTTCGAACATTCAAGTGTTTGAACATATGGTTTCGAAAGTTGAGCATTTGGATCTTTGATTATGTGAAGTTTGTTTGTTTGTGTCTTTCGGCTTTTCCCGGTTAGGGGTCGCCACAGTGGAACTCTGGTCCGCTAATGATTGGCAGTACATTTTTACGTGCTGGCTTCCCAGGCCTAATGCACAACCTTCAACAAAGGAACGCCCATTCACGCATGTCGACACACAGAAGACGCTCTGAGAATCGAATGGGCAACGTCTAACTGAGGCGACAACGCTACAGATATATATATATATATATATATATATATATATATATATATATATATATATATATCTATAATTATTTATATATATATATATATATATATATATATATATATACTATATACATCCAGTTGACTCTGTCATGGACTGCCAGTCCTAGAATCAGGGTCAGAACAAAGGAAAAGAAAGGGGAAACTTGAAAGTTTATAGGTGACATTAACCCCATCACCTATATAAAAATAAACTGAGTTGGATGCAAGGGCAGTCATCCTTTAATAAGATTCTTTATTCAAATGCAATATTGATGAGTGCTTTTTCTAAAAAGGCTTCAGCAGATCTAATGATATACATCAATGTTCTGAACTTGTACTTTACTCTAGCTCATAAAATAGGTTTGCCACCTGTCCCATTACCAGCTAGACACTCACAGGTTGAACTGAATGATTCCATCGCCCACCTTACAAAGCAGGAAGACTTCAAAATTTCCATTTTGCTGATCACACTTAATCACTGCGGAATAGCCACCATTACTTCTGGTCTTTCCTCAGTGATTCTGGTAAATCACCAACCCAGCCCTCAGGCAGAGCTATTATCTGTTATGTCTGGTCCAGTCTTTTAACTTGTGCAGCAACTGGCTGCAATTCATGAAGAGGGTGGGGACTGGAGCAGGAAAAGCCCTACAAATCCTGCAGCTATAGGGAGTTTTTTGATTAGCACTTCTGCAGCTGCTGATCAAAAGGACTCTGAGATTTGCCTTTTTTTCCCCACTCCAGCAAGTCAGCCAGCCAGCAAGCTACTCCAGCAGGAAAGATACTTTAGCCGGCCAGCTAGCCACTCCATAAGGTAAGCCAGCCAGTGAGTTACCCACTCTGGCAGGAAAACCAATCATCTAGCTAGCCACGACAGCAGGCCTGCCCAACATAGACTGTGATTGTCGTGGTAAGTACAAGTAGTATTTTATGGGTATAACTTTTTAAAAAGTGGAAATATTGTGGTTTTTAATGTTTAAGTGTTCAGATGTAAATAAACTGCACTGTACAGTTTTTGAATTTGTAGTGGTTGTTTTGTGATTTGCAAGTAATAGTAATTTTTGAAGGTATAAAGAAGACTATTATAATTATTTAAATCTACAGTGGTTGTGCTTTTGGGATGGTTTGGAAGAAATAGTTTTTAAAGGAGAAAATGTGTGTATATAACTTTTTGTTAATTTCACAGATAAATGTAGTGCATTTGATATATTCATAGGTTCATAGGCTGATTCTAGTCTATCAATCCTAGGGCCTATACAAGCCTAGCCATAACAATTCCCTGGCTATTTCTTCCCACACTATTTACTTCCCTGGACCCCTGTCTAGCAGGGTGACTGACGTGATCCCGGGGTGAATTTCCTTTCTCCCATCCAATTATCAAGGTTCCTTTTGAAGCAGGCCAAAGAAGTGCTCTGCTTGACATGTATGGGCAGTTTATTCCAGAGTCTGGGGAGTCTCTGGGTCAGGAACCTATCCCTCCAGCATGTTTTGTTTATTATGATGACAGGTTTAGATCCCTGGAGCATGTGGCTCTGAGGGATTGGGATTTCTTTAAGTGTAGCATGTCCAACAGCTCTGGGTTTGACATGGCCTTGTATGTTAAGCAGAGATTGCCTCAGAGTAGACGATATGTGACAGAGTATAGCTGGAGTTTTTACAGTCAGCAGAGGGCATCTGCTTTAGGCCTGTGATTCTTTTAGTGAGGTATTTCTGTGGCCTTTCCAGTTTTTGCAGATGTCTTGAGAGGTACATACCAAATGGGGCATTGTATTCTATAATGGGTCTAATGAGGGATGAGTACAGTGGGACAATGACCTCCTTTTTTCTGGATGAAAAGCCCTTAGTGATGAGGTGTGCCACATAGAAGGACTTTCTGACCACAGTGGCAATGTGGTGGTCAAAAAATAGGTTGCTGTCAACCTGTGTTCCTGGATTTCTTATAATGCCTTCTGTGTTCAGTGGACTACCATAAATGTGATAATTCATGGGAAATGTTTTTTTTCCAAAGGGGATGACGACACATTTTTTGGCATTTAGCTTAAGGCCATGGTTCTGACACCAGTCGTTGGTCTCAGTGAGGCCTTTCTGTAGGATGTCAACATCACTTGGGGAGTTAATAAGAGCTCCCAACTTGCAATCGTCTGCGAACTTTGTCAGGCAGATTCCCTTCATGTTGGCCTGGACTTCAGAGAAGTAGATACCAAACAGGAAAGGACCCAGGACCGAACCCTGTGGGACTCCACTTGTGACTGGTCGGCAGTCTGACTTAGAGTTAGCTACCTTCACACTGTGGGTTCTACTTCTGAGCCAGTTTGCAACCCACATACTGATATAACGGTTGATGCCTGACTTAGTGAGTTTTTCTATGATTCCTGAGTGGAGAATGGTATCAAAGGCCTTGGCCAGTTCAAAGTAGGCTGTATGAACCACCTTGCCTTCATCCACAACTCCAGTGACTGACACAAAGAAGTTGACCAAGTTGAGCAGGCATGATCTACCCTTCACAAAACCAAACTGTGTGGGATCCAGAGTTTGGAGAATCCCTATATCCTTGTTTATTAGGTCCATGATGATGCATTCCATAGCTTTGCATATCAGACTCGTCAGGCTAATCGGGTGATAGTTTCCAGGGACTGTAGTCACTCCTCCTTTGTGAAGAGGGATGACTGTAGCAGTGCAACATTTGGTATGGACAAAGCCTGAGGTGAGGCTGTGATTGAACAGGGTACACAGGTGAGGTGCCAGTTCCCTCTGTAGTTCTTGTAGAACACAGCCAGGGATATTGTCAGGTCCCATAGAAGCTGTATTCTTGGCCTTGGACAGTGCTGTTTTAATCTATGCAGCAGTAATACTGGGTGCCTGGCAATCTACTGGTATTGTGACTGGTCCCTTAGGAGGGGTGAGAGGGGTAAAGTTGGCACTGAATCTGTTGGCCAGTATATTGGCAATATCTGTTGGCTCGGTATAGGAGGTACCATTGTGCAGTAGCTCAGAGCAAATCTGGGCATTGCCATGAGGATTCTTTACATAACTATAGAAGGCCTTGTGGTTGTCTTTACTATCTGCTGCAATTCTGTTTTCATAGCTAGATTTAAAGGATTTGATGAGGGATCTCAACTTTTTATTGAGGCTGATAAGGGAGTTTTCCAGTCTTGGGACTTTACCTTATTCTGAATCAGTTTCTTTTTTCTGTTGTAGAGTTTGTTTATAGCAGGGGACCATCAGATTGGCTTCCTTTTTGAAGGAGATTGTCTTGGTCCTATTGGTATGGCGAGATCCTTGTATTTGTGTACG
This sequence comes from Protopterus annectens, assembly GCF_019279795.1. NCBI lineage: Eukaryota > Metazoa > Chordata > Ceratodontiformes > Protopteridae > Protopterus > Protopterus annectens. Next base: position 1,279,517,005 of record NC_056733.1, read on the forward strand.
CATTCGTACAGTGCATTGGTGTATGATTCGGCAGTCATGCAACTGATCTCCATTTGCATGGGTGCAGTGAAGTTAGCCACCTCTGTTGTTAGGAGCCCAAAGTTAGCTTTGTAGAAGTTTTTCATGGTGGTTACCTTTGCTGGGGGGGGGGGGTGGATTTCTTAGGTGATTAGTTTGTGGTCAGATCTAACCAGGGAGGAGTTAACTATTGGTGCAGAACAACAGTCAGCCATGTTAGCAATGACCAGGTCAAGGATGTTGCTACCTCTCGTGGGGGTACGAACGAGCTGGTCCACGGCATTGGAATTATTGAATTTCAGGAAACGTTGGGCAATTGTATTGGTACATGAGTAGTTTTCCCAGTAAATGGAGGGGTAGTTGAAGTCGCCCAGTATGAGAGTGTTAGGTTGAACCTTAATATTATCCAGGGCGCTTAGGAACAGTCTTGGGACATGGTTGGGGAACTATAGCAGGCTATGACCCGAATCGCTGTCTTACCCAATGTTAGCTGTACCTGAAGTATCGCATATGCATTATGTTGGGCTATCTGTCTGGAGGTGTGTGCATCCTTTGTGAATATGGAAACAACACCGCCTTTGAAGCTTCGGTCCAAGTTCTGGGGCTGAAAGCTGTGGAATGAGTTATAACCTGGTACTGCAGGGGTGCTTTCTGCTGCCTTGTACCAGGTCTCTGTTACGCCGCAAATGTCGATGTTCTCCATTTTAACAAGTGTTTTGAGTGAGTACATTTTGAGATTTAGACTTCTAGCATTGAGGAGCATGACCGTCAGATTGCATTTTTTTGTAGCTATTATGGTGGCAATTTGGTCTTTGGAACACCACCTAAAAAAGGCATTATAGGGGTGGCAAGAGCCTTGGCCAGCATCCGGAAGCCCAGGGTTGACAGATGCAGGCCATCTGTGGCAAAGCATCAAGGTCTGTCAATCATGCCATCCCAGGTAGACCAATACTGGATCCCATTAGAGTGACACAGAAACTTAGCCAATTGTTGAAATCAATCATTTTCTGCTTGCACTGTGGTATCATTCTGGGTGATATTAGGATACTGCTCAGGGCTAGGATCATACTTACCTGGGGTATATAATCCGAGAGCTCCTCCATGTCTTTTTTCATGTAGTCCAGGGAGGTATGTCTCAGGTCATTTACACTCATATGTACAATGACAGAGTCATATTTGTACCTGTTGTTGAAGGACCTGAGAACATGTGTTATGTGGCGGATCCTAGCATCTGACAGGCAGCTGACTGTTACTTTCTCCTTATTTAAACTAGTGAGTGGGACATCAGTTTGCCTCACTCTCGAGTCACCTAAGACTAGTGTGTTGGGCATGCTGTTTTGCCTTAGCGGCTTTGGTTGAGTGGCACACTGTTTAGGTGAGTTATGTGTCTCTTGATTCATGTTGTGTTGTGGTGGTCAAGTGCATTTCTGCCTTGGATGTCTTTGCTGTTTGGGTAGATTTTTATTAAGAGCCTCTTTGAAGATGGGTGTGCGGTTTGTGTTTTTATGTAAAGGCAGTGCTGGTGTGTGTTCTGGAGGGCTGTGTGTTCCATGTAGTGTGGTGCAAGTGTTAAACTTCTCCTCTTGACCAGCTGTTCCGGTCTTGACTGGAGAGTGCGTGGCTTCCAATTTGGATATATAAATGCATCTTTCGCAAGTCTGAGTGTTGGGAGGTAAGAGGAGGGGGTTGTCAGTGTATATGAGGCAGTTGCTACATTGCCTCAGGATGCCCAAGTTCACCAAGTTAATAGGAGAAAGCATAGGGAACTGACCTTTAGACATGTCTGGAGGGGTGGGCATTAATAATAAGTACTGGAGCTGTTTCCTTGTAGAACCTTTAGTGCTGGTAGCACCTTTGTGTGCTACAATAATTGCTAAAAGAAGTCTGATAAAGTGCTAGATTAAAAAGCTAGTAAAGTGCAGGAGAGGAGGGAAAAATTGAAGAGCAGACTTTGTCACCACTCAGAAGCTTACAAAGTTCTGGATAAAACAAATCTGTATCTGGATTAGACTAGTTACAGGAAAGGCAGGAAAGTAGCACAAACGTGGGCTTTTAAACCAGAAAATTGAATGAGATGGAAAAACTACCCAAATGGCCAATAAACTACAATTTCTGGGCCAAAAACCACTCCTCTTGTGGTAGATAGGCTACTAGTGTTTACCATTCCCGCTGATAAGCGAGATAGATGTCTGGTGTCAGAGGCATGGCCTCAAGCTCAATGCCAAAAAGAGCATTGTCATCCCATTTGGTAAAAACTCTGTACCCATGAACTACCACATAAAAAGCAGTCTACTTAACACATAATGTGTGATAAGAGATCTTGGGACCCAAGTGGACAGTAGTCTCTCCTTTGATAATCACATTGCCACAGTAGTCAGGAAATCCTTCTATGTGGCACACCTCATCACAAAAGGGTTCTCACCCAGGAAAAAAGAGGTAATTGTTCCCCTTTACTTGGCACTCATTAGACCCATTATAGAGTACAACACCCCTTTTGGAATGTACCTCACAAGATATCTGCAGCAGCTGGAAAGGCCACAGAAGTACTCACAAAGAAGATTATTGCCTCAAACAGATGCCCTACACTGACCATCTCAAAAAACTCCAGCTTTACTCTGTAGCATATCTCCTACTCTGAGGAGATCTCTGCCTAACATATAAAGCTATGTTAAACACGGAGCTGTTGGACATGCTACACCTAAAGAAATCCCAATCCCTCCAAGCTACATGCTCTAGGGACCTAAACCTTGTCACCACAATAAATAGGACATGCTGGAGGGATAGATTCCTGTCCCAGAGACTTCCTATACTCCGGAACAAGTTACCCATCTATGTCAAACAAAGTTCTTCATTAGCACTCTTCAAGAAAAATCTTGATGAGTGGATGGGAAATAGGAAATACACCCCATGGATCACGTCTGTGGCTCTGCTCAACAGGGGCAAAGAAAATTAACTTTTTTGGGTGGCGTAAGCCAGGGAACCTTGTTGGTTAGGCTTACTTAGGCCCTGGGGCCAATAGCCTAGTACCTACCTATGAACCTATGAGAAGGCTTCCCTCCAACACAGAAAGGCTTGGTGGGCTCAGAAGCTTACATACAATCCTGGATACAGCAAATCTGTATCTGGACTAGACTATTTACAGGAAAGGGTGGGAAAGTGCAAACGTGGGCTTTTAAACCAGAAAGTTGAAAGATATGGAAAAACTGCCCAAATGGCCAATATACTACAATTTCTGGGCCAGAAACAACTCCTCTTGTGGTAGATAGGTTACCTAGTGCTTACCACTCCCACTGATAAGCTAGAAGGCTTCCCTCCAACACAGAAAGGCTTAGGGGGCTCAGAAGCTTACGAGCAGTCCTGGATACAACAAATATGTATCTGGACTAGACAAGTTATAGGAAAGGCAGGAAACAAGCTTAATATTTAGATATTTTTTTAATTGTAGTTTGTTTAGCTAAGCTTTTATCTGTCTTAGTCAGGTAGAAGTTTGTAGTGAGACAGTTAGGAGGTCATATGAATTCACGAGTGAAAAACAGTTTGAAGATGTTGTTAGATATGGTTTTGGAGATGGCTGCTTTTTAGAGGGCAGTGCATTTTATTTTTTGTTTTAAGTAACATTTTAATGTATTTCCAGCAGTACTGTAGCTGTCTCTAGTATGCCTGAAAGAGAAAGAGTGGAATAATTGAAAACATTCTGTGCTTGTGTATTAATATATATCTATTCTTTATAAATTTTCATATAACTTAGTTAAGGAGATCATTTATATATTTTTCTAAATGGAATTGTTTTGCATGTTTTAATGTGCTGGACACATCTTTTCTCTTGTGAGAAGGATATCTTAACAGTTTGCATGTAAGAGCATTCAGTGAACATTTGTGCCAGTTTGTTCAGATTATGAAAATACATTTTATTTCTCATATTTGTAATATATTTCTGAATGTTTGTACTCAGGAGTAAACTGTTAAAGTTGTGTTGTTTAAAGATTTAACATTAACAGTAACAGAGTGCTGATCTTAATCGCATTTTGCATTATTATTTGCTTTTGCACTGGATCTATTTACTGCATTTTGTGTAATGCACACACACACACACACACACACACACACACACACACACACACGCACACACACACACACACACACACACACACACACACACAGATATATATATATACATATATATATATATATATCTATATATATATATATATATATATATCCATAGAGTGTGGAACAGGAAGATTTCCCTTTATCTCAATGCAGTGCGATCTCAGCATTGGTATATTTAAATAGCGGGGGGTGTGGGGGTTCAAGGGGAGGCTTGCTCCACTGCTAGCGCTGCTTAGTTTTTTTTTTTTTTACATTTTCGAACATTCAAGTGTTTGATCATATGGTCTCGAAAGTTGAGCATTTGGATCTTTGATTATGTGAAGTTTGCTTGTTTGTGTCTTTCGGCTTTTCCCGGTTAGGGGTCGCCACAGTGGAACTGTGGTCCGCTAATGATTGGCAGTACATTTTTACGTGCTGGCTTGCCAGGCCTAATGCACAACCTTCAACGAAGGAACGCCCATTCACGCATGTCGACACACAGAAGACGCTCTAACTGAGAATCGAACGGGCAACGTCTAACTGAGGCGACAATGCTACATATATATATATATATATATATATATATATATATATATATATATATATATATAATTATTTATATATATATATATATATATATATATATATATATATATATATATATATATATACTATATACATCCAGTTGACTCTGTCATGGACTGCCAGTCCTAGAATCAGGGTCAGAACAAAGGAAAAGAAAGGGGAAACTTGAAAGTTTATAGGTGACATTAACCCCATCACCTATATAAAAATAAAATGAGTTGGATGCAAGGGCAGTTATCCTATAATAAGATTCTTTATTCAAATGCAATATTGATGAGTGCTTTTTCTAAAAAGGCTTCAGCAGATCTAATGATATACATCAATGTTCTGAACTTGTACTTTACTCTAGCTCATAAAATAGGTTTGCCACCTGTCCCATTACCAGCTAGACACTCACAGGTTGAACTGAATGATTCCATCGCCCACCTTACAAAGCAGGAAGACTTAAAAATTTCCATTTTGCTGATCATACTTAATCACTGCGGAATAGCCACCATTACTTCTGGTCTTTCCTCAGTGATTCTGGTAAATCGCCAACCCAGCCCTCAGGCAGAGCTATTACCTGTTATGTCTGGTCCAGTCTTTTAACTTGTGCAGCAACTGGCTGCAATTCATGAAGAGGGTGGGGACTGGAGCAGGAAAAGCCCTACAAATCCTGCAGCTATAGAGAGTTTTTTGATTAGCACTTCTACAGCTGCTGATCAAAAGGACTCTGAGATTTGCCTTTTTTTTCCCCACTCCAGCAAGTCAGCCAGACAGCAAGCTACTCCAGCAGGAAAGATACTTTAGCCGGCCAGCTAGCCACTCCATAAGGTAAGCCAACCAGTGAGTTACCCACTCTGGCAGGAAAACCAATCATCTAGCTAGCCACGACAGCAGGCCTGCCCAACATAGACTGTGATTGTCGTGGTAAGTACAAGTAGTATTTTGTGGGTATCATTTTTTAAAAAGTGGAAATATTGTGGTTTTTAATGTTTAAGTGTTCAGATGTAAATAAACTGCACTGTACAGTTTTTGAATTTGTAGTGGTTGTTTTGTGATTTGCAAGTAATAGTAATTTTTGAAGGTATAAAGAAGAATATATAATTATTTAAATCTACAGTGGTTGTACTTTTGGGATGGTTTGGAAGAAGTAGTTTTTAAAGGTGAAAATGTGTGTATATAACTTTTTGTTAATTTCACAGATAAATGTAGTGCATTTGATATATTCATAGGTTCATAGGCTGGTTCTAGGCTATCAATCCTAGGGCCTATACAAGCCTAGCCATAACAATTCCCTGGCTATTTCTTCCCACACTATTTACTTCCCTGGACCCCTGTCTAGCAGGGTGACTGACATGATCCCCGGGGTGAATTTCCTTTCTCCCATCCAATCATCAAGGTTCCTTTTGAAAAGGCGCTCTGCTTGACATGTATAGACAGTCTATTCCAGAGTCTGGGGAGCCTCTGGGTCAGGAACCTATCCTTCCAGCTTGTTTTGTTTATTGTTATGACAAGGTTTAGATCCCTGGAGTGTGTGGCTCTGACGGATTGGGATTTCTTTAAGTGTAGCATGTCCAACAGCTCTGGGTTTGACATGGCCTTGTATGTTAAGCAGAGATCGCCTCTGAGTAGACGATATGTGACAGAGTATAGTTGGAGTTTTTAAGGTGGTCAGCATAAGGCATCTGCTTTAGGTCTGTGATTATTTTAGTGAGGTATTTCTGCGGCCTTTCCAGTTGTTGCAGATGTCTTGAGCAGTACATACCAAACTGGGCATTGTATTCTATAATGGGTCTAATGAGGGATGAGTACAGTGGGACAATGACCTCCTTTTTTCTGGATGAAAAGCCCTTAGTAATGAGGTGTGCCACATAGAAGGATTTCCTGACTGTTCTGGCTATGTGGTTATCAAAGGTGAGACCACTGTCCACCTGTGTCCCTAAGTCTCTTATCACACTTTCAGTGTTTAGTGTACTGCCACCTATGTGGTGATTCACTTGTACATGTTTTTTTCCCACAGGGAATAACTATACATTTCTTGGCATTGAGTGACGTAGGGATTAATGCGCATCTTAGTAAGTTTATCTATGATTCCAGAGTGGGGGATGGTGTCAAAGACCTTGGCAAGGTCTAGATAGGCTGTGTGGACTGCCTTACCCTCGTCCACGGCTCTGGAGACTGATTCAAAGAAATCAATCAGGTTCAGGAGACCAGATCGGTCCTTCACGAACCCAAACTGGGTGGGGTCCAGTGTTTTAAGGTTGCCAATGTCTTTGTTTATAAGTTCCATGATAAAATGTTCCATGACCTTGCAGATCAGGCTTGTCAGACTGATGGGGCGGTAGTTCCCAGGATCCAATGTGGATCCCCCCTTGTGAAGTGGGATAACTGTAACTGTGCGTCACTCAGTGGGCATGAAGCCTGAGGTGAGGGTATGATTAAACATGACACTTAGCTGAGGTTCCAGTTCATTTACATATTCTTCAGACTCTCAGGTAATAGAACAGGCCATCTTAAAGTATTGGCCCATTATTTCAGTGAATGAAGATATAAAACATCTCATCCCTTCAGTGCCAGGTTTCATTAGAAAAAGAGGAATGAATTTGAAAGAATTTTTTGAGAAAAATAAGGCTGTTAAGAATGAGTCCACTAGAATGAAGGAGGGTACCCATAGATGTGGTTCATGTAACCAATGTGCCTTCATGTTGAATAAAGATGTTATTTCTATCCCTTCCAGAAATTTTAGATATAAGTTTAAACAATACTTTAATTGTGCCACCAAAGGAGTGGTATACCTGGGAATCTGCCTACATTGTCACAGTTTTTATGTAGGCAAGACAGAAAGGCTTTTTAGAAAAAGAATCTATGAACATCAATATGATATTAGTAAGGGTAAAATAACCAATGCCTTTTTTAAGCATTCACAACTATGTGAAAATATGCAAATTAAGTTTACAATTCTAGAACAAGTGACACCTGACCCACGGGGAGGGAACTGGGAAGCTAGGTTGGAGTACCGGGAACTGTTTTGGCAGCTTAGACAGGACGCAATTAGACCACCGGACATGAATGACGCCTTGAATATAAACAGTGTGCTCAAATTAAGAAGGGCACGATTATAACAGGGGTTCTTGTAGACTGCTTAAATTTCCCCATTAAACACATTGGTATTGGATGTACTTGCAGTTCAGCCTAATGCCTTCAGTTTGGTTACCATGTGCTGTATTGGTAATGAAGATGTCACATTTATTTATTTTCATGGTTTAGTTTAATATTTATTATTGTCATGTTCATTACCATTTATTTTATTAATTTTTATGTGTTTTTACATGTGTTGTAATATATTATATATTTTCATTTTTGGCATTACTGAATTTAAAGTTGAGTTTGATTCTTGGATTGGAATATATATTTAATATTTAAGGAAAGTTTATATACACTGTATTTTTAAGAAACTGATTAGGGATGATTCACATGGGGGGGTATGTCATGTGATGTTGCATTTAGTATTTAACATGGCTGACTACACAACAGATTTTTTAACCTTGAAGAAGCTCGGTAATAACCGAGCGCTTGGTTTATTGTTTGCTGCTGTTTGGTGTGATTCAGATTACATACCAATAAATGTGCTGTTCTTAACTTACTGCTTCTAACCACATTTTTTGGAGATTTGGGTACTGTGGCCGTGGATTTTGGTGATTCTCATCTGCATGGGTGTCATGGAGTGTGTAACTTCTGACTTGAGTAGCATGAAGTTGGCTTTGGAGAATTTTTTATGGAGGTTTCCTTACTGGGGGATGGGAGTGGGATGTGAATGTTAAGGTTGATTAGCTTATGGTCTGATCTGACCAACGAGGGGGTGACCATAAGTGTGGAGCATCGATTTCCTATGTTGGTAATGACCAGGTCTAGGATATTGGAGCCTCTGGTGGGACTATGGATTAGCTGATCCAGGGCATTGGAATTTATGAATTCCAAGAACCGTTGGGCAAAGGTGTTGGTACACGAGTAGTTTTCCCAGTTAATGGCAGGGTAGTTGAAATCACCCAGTATTAGGGTGTTTGGTTGTATATTAATATTTTCCGGTATGTTTAGAAAGGTGTAGTGAGAATCTTGGGGCATGGTGGGGGATCTGTAGCAAGCTACAATTTGGATTGCAGTCTTACCTAGTGTTAGTTGCACCTGGAGAATTTCTGACTCATTGTGTTGGGCAACTAGCCTGGTGGTGTGAATATCCTTGGTGAATATGGACACTCCTCCACCTTTAGTGTTTTGATCACGATTTGGTGGCCAAAAAGTGTGGTAAGAGTTGTAGCCTGGTATTGCAGGGGTGCTCTCTGGAGCCTTGAACCAGGTCTCAGTTACTGCACAGATATCGATGTTCTCCATTTTTAGGAGTGCCTCGAGAGAATGTATTTTGAGGTTTAGTTTATTGCTAATAAATGCTATTGTAGCTGTTTCAGGATAGTTTTCCTTTACAGAAGGAAATGTTTCGAGACAGTATGCACTTCTTAGTTGGCAGTGTATTTATTTTGTTTTTTAATGAACTGTTTAAGAAGTTAAGATGCACAGTTTACTATCATGTGTGCAAACGACATTCTGTCTGCAGTAATGCTGCCAAACATCAGAATGTTGTTGGCAAAATGACAAGTTTATTGGATAGTCGAACATACTTATGTGAATGCAGTAGTGAATTTGTATAATTGTGCTCGACTGTATGTACTAGATCGTGGTACAGTGGGGACTGGAAATTCATCCATATCCCCACCGTAGTGCAATCTCGGAAGTGGAATATATTAGTAGCAGGGGGTGAGAGGGGCACAGCCCCCCACAGGGAAACGTGATATGTCATATAGTAGTTTGATTTACATCAGCTCCTATATGGCTATCACATCACATTTTTGGCAGCACTGTTGACTCAAATGTGTCGATCATTTGGGGCAACATTGTGTACGTTCAAAATGTTTGGTTTCTGTTTTAGTTTTCATTATTTCCAACAGCAATGTTTTACCATTCTAACTAACGATAGTAAACCAGATGCACTACATCAGAAATTTTTATAATGGTTATTTATTGATGACTTGCAAGAATTAAAAGTAAAAATGTGTGCATGCAACTTTAATTTGTGTGGGTTCATGTTTATAGGTAAATGTAGTGCATTTGGTATTCTCCTACAAAATGTCATTGTGGTTGTTTCAGGATAGTTTGTTTTTATAGGTATAAATGTGTTTATTTTTTTAATGATGTCTTTAATTGGTTTAAAATGTACTTCTCTTGGTATACTATGAATACGGCTGTGCTACTGTTCGGCCTTTTTTATTTCTTCACTGCCTAGGGTAAATTAATGCTATAGTTTTTTTTTCTCTTTTTTTCTTATGCTGTGCTTAGAGGTAAATGGGGTCAGTGAGATCTGCTGTTCCTTGTAATTTACTTTAGAGTGGCTATTTGGTGATGTCTTGCAAGAAGTGCTTTTAAAAGTGAAAATATATGCATACTTTATTTTTTATTTTTAGTTTTGGAGGGCCATGTTCAGAAGTAAATGTAGTGCATTTGACATTCTACTAATACATGTCATGATTACTTCAAGATAGTTTTCTTTTTTATGTAGAAATGTGTATATTTCATTTTTTTCTAATGCTGTCTTCAGTAAGTTTAAATGTATTGCTTTGTGTACAGTGCAGATATGGTTGTGGGCCATTTCTTTCTTCATTGTGCTGTGGATTTTATTTTATTTTTTTCTTACTAATGCTGTATTTGGAGGTAAATGGGGTCAGTGAGGTCTGCTGTGCCTTGTAATTTATTTTATAGTGGCTGTTTAGTGATGACTTGCAAGAAGTACTTTTAAAAGTCAAAATGTGTGTATACAATTTTATTTTTTGGTAGTGGGGGCATGTTCAAAGATAAACAGTGCATTTGGCATTCTATATAGATGCTAGAATGGTTGTTTAAGTTTGCTTCTAGTGTGCAGAATGCAGACATTTTGGTTTTCTTTTAAAATAGTTATAATTATTATGATAGCTAGAATGTATATTTTTGCTTAAATTTACAATAAATATATTGTGTTTAATTTTACACATTTAAAATAGTGTGCTTGTGTATACAGTATGTATATTTTTTAGTTTTCTTGTTCAGAATAGTTATGATTAGTGTAATATACAGAGTTTAGAGTTGTTTTTAAATAGACATTCCTATCACTTTAATATGAGTACTGTTTTCTGTGATGTTTACTTACTGTTACAGCTGAGTAATGCATGTAAGTGTTTTTGCAGTAATTCTTCACTTACTGTTAAAGCCGCATAATGTAAATGGGTTATGAGAGATTTTGGTATGCTTTAATAACTTCAAACTATCATACCCATAACTGCATTTCATTCTCCAATCCTGCTGTGATGTCATGGGTAGAGGGTTTGGCCAGTATCATATTGGTGACACCTCCATGGCCTGTTTAAAAGATGACAGCCCTAAAAGAGAAAGCAGTAGAAAAGAAACGTTTAAAACCTTATTCATGGTTAGATATAATCTGATGTGACTAAGGGTTTTGTTATTTGCTTGGAAGTAAGTTTATAATTTTCATGACTGAGCTTGTAGGAGAAAAGGAATATGAGTTGGGATTGGGTAGAAACCTTCAGTAGCATAGCTAGGGTGTTGATCTAGATTGCTATTTTTTGTAATGTTGGCTTTTAAAAGCTGGTATTGCATTTGCAGTCATACCTGAGCAGTGTAGTGTTCCATGCAGACAGGCAGGATATAAACTGTAGCAACTTGTTTGTTACATTTGCAGCTAGCAGTTTGCTACAGTTAAAGACATTTTTTTAAACTAAACATGAGTCTGTAGCACTCCATGCAGGCAGGTAGCAAATGTTTTGAAGCAAGCAGTTTTCTACAGTTTAAAAGGATTTTTTAACTAAAACATGAACATTGAGGTGCTTCATGCAGGCAGGTATAAAATATAACCAACTGCTACTTTTTTCTATACTTTAAAAGAAGAAATGTTAAATATGTTAAGGAGGCTTAGGGACAGGGCACAGAAACAAGAACTGAATGGCTGGGGCTATAAGGAGTGGAAGTATGTCATGCATTTGGCTACCTGGTTGGTTTGCTAGTTAGAAGGAACAGCCGTTGTTTTATTTATTTATTTATTTTTTGCCTGGGGGGTGCATAGACCTAATTTTAATAAGCCGATCACTTATAGTTTATGGCTTATTTCAGTGAAGTGCTTTTTTTTTTTGCTCTTCACTTGAAGAGCTGAGAGAGTGGGGTTCTAGTTCGTAGCACCGTCCTAGGGCACTAACTGAGCCAGCTATGCTTTAAGTGAATTTATAGGCTTGGACATATGTTGAGTAAATGTGTAATTGATAGAAAAAAGTGTTTTCTGACTGGGTATGGGAACAATGAAGCATGATCTGCTCCATGATGTAAAAATATAATAAGCTGAAAAATGTAGGTGTCATGATCAATAATGAAAGGTAAAAATATAAAGATGGCATAACTAACAATAACAAAATGTGCAGATTGTGACCAACCAAATTGCTATTCCACTGGGAACTGAGAAGGCAAATGCACCCCCTGAAGGGACATGCAATTGAAGATGCTGTGGGAGCTTACCTGATAGAATATGAGTGGCATATCACCAAAGAAAATAAGACAAAAGTTGACCAAGATGAATACAGTCCTCGCATCTTACCTTGGACTTACTGAAAGTATCCCTGGACCTTGTGGCTGCTGATGTACACAACTACTAGAAAGTCGAGCAAAACATTTGTGCTATAACTGTGGCTTCACATGAGGTATAATCACTTAAATTCCACAACTGGAAGTACAGAATGGAAACACCTGTTGGATCATTATTAGCTGACAATACATGGTTTGAAACTGCTCCTAGATCGCTCTGTAATTAATGTAAGCAAACTCTAGAAGTCTTGGCTGCACTTCAGTTTAAGAGGGTATGTGCTAGCAGTTTAAGCAAGTGGGTATTCCAAAGTGACCCTAAGTCTTTTGAATGGCTATCAATTTTAGTAGAACATCTGAAGTTGAAAACCCAATGTCAGTCTAGAATGCATCAATAGAAAATAACAGTCCTTCTCCTAAGTATGTTTCTTTGCTTGTAAAAAAAAAAAAAAAAACACATAGCAAAATGCCACATCATTAGAAACAGCTTTCCTGTCCCTGTTAATGCTAATAGTGGAAGTCAACAGCCTGTGTCTCTAAAAGTCTGCCTGTGGAATATATTTATTTATTATACTTATTTCTCTGTTATGTGTTTGTTAGCTGAGGTAGAACTGTGATCCACTTGTATCATTTTTAAGTTCAGTCTAGGTACAAAAGAAAAAAAATAACTTAATAAATATACAGGAGGACACAGACATTGTGACATAATAAAAGATGAAAACTATGAGATAGAAATAACAGTAATCCACATATTCACAAACAGCAGCACGTGATTGCAAAGTGCAAAAGGCAACTCATGTTCAGTGCTAGTGGAATCAGGTAACAGTTTATTTTGAGTTGTGAAGTAGTACCAGTATTTGTATTGAAGCAACCTCATTTGTTAAAGGTGAAATACCAGAAGTGTGGTAGGGTGGGGCAAAGAGAGCAGCTGCTTCAGGTGCAAAGTGCTAGTGGGGCGTGGCTGGCTGATCTTGATTATGCTTTAATGCCTACTGGCTTTTAAAAGCTGGCATTGCATTTGCAGTCAGATAGCTGTCAATCAGGGACAAATCTCAACAGAATCAGGGACAAATCCAGAAAAAAATCAGGGACAATCAGGGACACTTTTAAAATATTACTTTTATTAGCTTAAGGCATTAAGAGAATGTGAACTAATATAAATTTATTTCCTGAAGTAAAATATGTGTGTAACTCTTAATAATTGTCATTATTTATTAAGTATAATTCACCACATTTTGTTAAAAAGGCACCAGTGTTAGGAGGGATTAAAAGAGTCAGAGCTAAAATATGAGTGAAAATCAGGGATGCCCCTAAAAATCAGGGAAAGTTGAGAGGTAGTAACCTGAGCCCTGTAAAGCTCCCTATGTAGCTAAATTGCTGCAACTGTTTACAATAGTTTAAAATATTTCTTTATTTTTGTCTGATTAAAACCTGAGTGCTGTAGTGCTCTCTGCAGAGTTTAAACTGTAATAACTGCTTCCTATGTTATAGAAATCAATTTGGTTGTTGTTGTGTCTTTCGGCTTTTCCCAGTTAGGGGTCGCCACAGTGGAACTCCGGTCCGCTAATGATTGGCAGTAGATTTTTATGTGCCGAGTTGCCAGCCTTGATGCACAACCTTCAACGAAGGTACGCCCATTCACGCATCTCTCTACACAGAAGACGCTTTAGCTGAGAATCGAACAGGACATCTTACTGTGAGGCAACAATGCTACCGTAGCACCACCACTGCAGTGTATAGAAATCAATTTAGTACAATTAAAAAAAAAAGGCGAAAAGTGCGGAACAGGGAACAAAAACGGGACTTAACTGGAGGAGGAGGAAATGGACTTTTTCTTTTTTTGCTCTTAAGCTGAAAAGCTGTGAGGGTGGGGGTTAATAGGTAGTGAATCATGCATTGGGTAGTGCAATATTTCATGTAGAAGTCCTTTTTTACTTATTTATTTTTTTACTCTTCTTTTGAGCTGAGAGGGGCTGTTAAATATGAAATGCTGATAAATGACACGGAGTTAGATAGTTTATAATATGAAAGGCAGGTTTGTCAATCTTCTGTAGAGAGGTATGAGCACTGAGGTTCAATGTTTTAAGTGGCATAACCTTTAGTGGAGCATTTACATTACTGATTTAAGGAGATGTGCTTTAGTTTTAGATGCTGACGTCTTATCTACTATTCTGTTGCTAATCTTACTGTATGCACTATTGAGACAAAAGGAAACTGTAACAAGAATCACTGGCCTTGAGTATGATTACTTAGGTTAAACCACTATCTTTATTAGCACAAAACAACTAAAAAACAAAAAGTTGATGTAATATGTGAACATTAAGAAAAAAGACAGTACCCTATAACACAGGTGGACATACAATCCTTTTAGGCAAAGTGTTAGAGACATTATCTTATGTGCCTAAGTTAATGCATGATGTGATATTTCACAGATCTAATGTGAAAATGATCAACTTTTTAAAACATCAAGACCTTTTGATTGACATTTTTAAAAAGCCACAAAAGAAAGACACAGGACAAACTGTTTTTTGCAGACAGGTAATCACCCCTGCATCCCCAACATGAAAACTTGCACCCTTCATACTCCCTTGTAATTATATAGGGCAACTCTGAGCTCATACTAGAGAAGGGAAAAGGGCACATTCCCTGATCTCCACTGTTTCACGATCTTAATACAAACTTTTTCAAATGATATGGTTTTTACATTATGAATTTTGTTATTTTAAAAAGTCAGTCTGGTAAAGTAGACCCAATATTTGACAAATATTTTCCCCATCTTAACAACTATAGAAGGTATGGCTAGATATAGTTTATTTTAATTTGTGTATGTATGTATTTGTTTTGTTCTCTGGGTGGTACACTGATCTATATGGGCCATATAATGCCAGAAATGCATAGCATAGGCTCAATAAAGAAACAAAGATGTAAACTAGTAGACATGAAAGAAACTAAGATTTGTCTCTTGGTGGAAGGGTTACATAAATCTGGTACTGATTATGTCTAAAAAAACTCTACTTATGTCTGTAATAAAAATATGTCACTGTGAAAAATGACACTCATGCTAAGTTTTACCATAAGACATCAACTGTTGAAGTAATCAAACATGTCAGTGTAAAGAATGACAGGAAAGGGTCCTTAGATAAGAATATGCTAAGGGAGTAAGCTGAGAAACTGCAATAGATGAAGCACACATAGAAGAAATGGAAAAGGGGAACTTAACGAAAGTCTTATGCTTCTCCCTGCTACATCAAACCAGAGAACGATACTCAGAAACAGAAAGTAGCATAGCTACTACAAACTTGAAAGAGAAATTACTAGAAACTACAAAGATTTAAGCAACAGGGATATATGATCCAGCCGAGATTACTAGATGCCTTTGGTTCAGAAATATTTCTCATATGATTTCTCTGAGTTAATCTTTATGATGAACTAGATGAAGAGGAAAAACATGCACTTTTTCTTATAGGGAGAAAAAGGACACAGTCGCTACATCATGTCAGGATACTGATGAAAATAATGTTGAATTGGCTGCACTTATATAAGCCATGCGAATTATGAGATGGCTCAGTGAGAAGACAGCATACTAAAGAGAGATACAGAGAATACACCAAGTGTAAATCATTAAACAAAGGAATAGACTAGCCACACTTCAGCCATGCTGTGTATTAAGAAATGACTTGTTGTATGTAGTAAGCCCAGAGACATGCAATGTGTAGAACATTCAAAAATGAGTTTCTGTATCCTGCTAAGCTTTTTAATAATTTTCTATATTCCATTGTCTCTTTACTTCATCCAGTCAGCTTTTAAAAAAAATAATAAATTGCTGGCAGTCTTGCACAGCAAGAGCTCCATATTCCAACCTTGCTCTCATTCCTGTTTTTTTAATGAAGTTCTTCAGCAGAATGTCCCTCATGGGGACAATTCGACCTAAAGATGGTTTCCTAAGGGAAACAGAATTGTATAATGAGCAGTCAGAAACACAAATCAGACTTGCTCACTCTTCAAATTCATACTGAAGCAATTTCTGCTTCCTTAAAAGAGATTATGGTAGATATTAAAAGTTTAAAAGTCAAGGCAGAGGACACTAAGATGTATCTGTCCACTGTGCCCCACCCATTCAACCAGCAATAACAGAATATCACTGATTATCAGAGTGTATGGAATAATCAATGGAAAGTGTAAGCATTTCAACAGTATACTGAAAACCCAACAAATGGATGAATTAACGGTTCTCATTAAAAAGTTGGAATTAAACATAGATGATCTAGAAGATTACTCCAGAAGGAATAAATTGCACTTTACTTTGCTGCCAGTGGGTGTTGATGAAGGTATGGGATCCAATAAAATTGAGAGAACTGTGTCTTTTGTTAAAAAGTGACCAACACCCCCCCCCCCCCCCCACCACCACCAAATGAGGAACAGCTTAATTGTATTTGCATGTTTATCTTCTCCAGTCTCCCTTCCTTGGCACTTTATAGCAACATTTCTAACCCTCATAGACAGAGAAACAGTAGTATGTATGGCCAGATCATATAGAAACATCTTTAAGATTACAGAACCCGTGATTACAGTTGTGGCTGATCATAGTTCTAACATATTCAGTAAAGGAAATTCTTACTGCTAGCACTAAAAGGATTTAAGCAGGGAGGTCTAGCTGAGATTGCTAGCATGCCTTTGGTTCAGCAAAAGTGGCAGCAATTTGAAATTGAATGACTATAGGGAAACAGAACAATTTTAAACAGTCAGATATTATGCATAGACATTATGCCTTCAATGCCATCAATATTCACATGAGCAAAATAGTCTAAAACAGTCAAACATTATTGGTGAATCTGGTAATTCATAGAAAAACTCAGAGTCTCCTATTAGTTCCTATTAGTTGACATTATCTGTTAGTAAGCTGCTGGTATGCAATCTATCCTGTTTTTTTGGGGGGTTTTTTTGTGTGTTTTTTTTTTCTGTAATAGTTCTCTTTATTTATATAACAATTTAGTGTAATATTGCCACCCAATGAAATCTGCATTTTCACTAAGATATTGTGCTTTTTATGTTTATTGTCTGTTTCCCTACCTCTTTCTGTCCTATAAAAATCTTGACTTGGAATTCCAGTGATTTATACATTGTTAAAGGGCATTTCTGAACGTGAAAAACCCAGTTAACCTGTGGGCTAGAAAACCACAAGGTAACATACTCCTTCACTTTTGTCATTTTTGGAAAATCAGACTTTAACAATAAGCCGTACTGCTGTGGTATAATGCTCTCTGCTGCCTCCTTTAAGGTTGCTATTAAAAATGTGTTAAAACAATAATAACTGGGTCCATATTAAAGTATCAGTTGCGTGGAGATCTAGCGTTAAGACTTTTAACTTTGAGCATATTCTTCATTGCCCCCATACCCTATATACATATAAGTAAACAGAACGTAAGGGCAAGGTCAAAGGATCATCAATAGCCAAGTCTTACCCTTATAGTACTGCGTTTATAACAGCACAGCCGCTGTAAAAGAATTTTATTCATGTTTTGCCTATTTTTATGCACAGTCTGTCTCACTACTAGGATTTCATTTTATTTCCATGGATATCGTGCAGAAATCTGTACTTACTGTGTCATTTGAAGGAGAACTGTTCTCTGCTCCTGAAATAATATGTGCATGCACACCCAGTTTAGGGTACATTTGCTCTAGTGTATTTTCTTACTACATAGTGAAAAGAAAATGACATATTTCAGCACAGAATGAGGAGTCATATTGATTTTCATTAGCAGGGAAATGTTATGATTACAATGATTGTCTAAGTGCACTGCTCTGTTCTCACATTCATGTACATGTGAAAAAGATTACATTTGCATGTTTTCTGATGTCATTATAACATAAATCTGCCATGGTTAAGGTGCTGAAAGTCTATAATTTTGATCTATCTTCATATACCAATAACACCTATGTTATTCTTTATAGGACAATAATACCTATGTTATGTCTTTGTATTTCTATGATTGTGTTTTTTGAAATTTTATGTTTTTGAAGGTTGTGTGATTTGCTTCAGTATTACAACTCTATACAAAGTTCTGTTTTTCTGTCAACGGTATTAATACAGATTGATAAAAAAAAATTTAACCTAAACATAAATTTTTCTATGTGATTATCTATGAAGACACTCGAGTTTACAATCTTATCTGCTAATAACACCACAATTGAAATTGTACCTCACACAAAGTTGCTTAGTTACCATAAACAACATACATCAAACTAACAAAAAGCTTGATTTACTTTGCAGGAAAAAAAAAATCACCTTACAGATAATGCAGGAAGTCCATGACATCATCATATCTCCTCCAAACCCTTCTATATGCCTCAAAAATATTTATAAACCTGCAGACTACAGAAAAGCTTAAACTGCAAGCATGCTGTAAGAAAACATGCCAGGTTTACTTCAAACCATACCAACAGAACGCAGCACTGGAAATCCCTAAAACAGCTCAGCTGGCTAGAATTATCTAACGACCTCATGTACTTTTAGCTTACCATTGCCGACAACCTCATTTATAAGTCACAAAACTGCCCACTTCTGAATAACATTCCACTATGCTACTGTTCACCTAGAAACCTTTACAGAAGTACTAAAGACCTATTTTCAGTAACAACATTAAACAACCACACAGCAGACTTCCTATTCTGCTTATGTATCCAAGCTATGTAAGGACGTACCATCAAACAGCTAGACAGATTACTGCTTATAACAGAAACATGTCTTTGTTCATGCTTACCTGCTGGATGACCTTAATATAATTCCTTTTCTTGACATTTTCCTAGGGTATTTGGGAATGGTGTCTTGGTACCTGACTAATCACCAGTTTAAATGGCATGACGTGCAAAGATAATTTATCTACTTGCATTACCTACTAAATAAAAATACTGCTGGGTCTGCTGAAAAGCTGTAAGCTTGATAACGAAGCATTTGGACTACATTTTGCCTCCAGAGAAGTACTTTTTTTTTATAATTGTACATCTTACAATTTAAATCAGTTTTGTATTGGTTGTTCTTTATCTGAAGTAAAAGCTATTAATTTAAGTTGGTTTTGTAGTCTGCATTGCGTTTTGGTTTCTTAGCTGGGTCTCCGTGTCTTTCTGAATTTGTTGTAGCTAGTTGTAACTAGAGCCTCCTTGTATTTTACTTCACAAAAGTAATCAGCCATCTTGATCTTAGGACTGCTGGGAAGCTGGATGCTTGATAACAAAGCATTTGGACTACATTTTGCATTCTAAGAAGTACTTGTAAACTCCTTTTATAATTGCACATATCTTACCATTTATATTAGTTTTCTGTAAAGCTATCAGCTCAAACATTTTATATTTTGCATTGCTTTTTTGTTTCTTTGTTGGGCCTTAGTGTTTTTTCTGAATTTGCATCTAATTCTAAGTAGATCCTGATCTGTCTGATGTGGGGAGCACACAAGAGTGCTTAAAGTGACAATTGCTTGTTGTAGCTAGTTGGTACCTTTTCCCTTTTGGCTAATCAAAGTGTGTTTTACATTAAGAAGACTGGGACTGCTATTCTAGTGGCAGTAGTAAAGTAGCCTGATCAGTCTGAGTTGGGATCAAAGTAAGATCGTTTCATCAGCTAGGGGGCTTTTTAGGAACTTGGATGTTAAACTGCACTTGAGAGCTACTTTTGTTGTGCTTTTACATCACAAGGTTCCAAGATCAGCCATCCTTGTAGCAGAAGGTGTTTACTTGGTCTCTTTGAGTTGGGAGGCACCCCATAGTGGTTCAAGTCTAGTCATTTATTAGCCAGAGGGCACAGGAATTAGTTTTCAGTTTTTTTCTGTCTGCTATAAATTAGGCTTATTTTCGTGGAGCTGCTCATAGCTCATTGGTGGTAAGCAGAACTCTGTATAGTAGCAAACCTATGAAGCTAGTACGTAGGACTTTAGTCCATAACACAGAAAGGCTTTGGACAGAACTAAGCTGAGGGGAGTTAGTTAGAGTTTCAAACTACACTAAGATCATAGCACTATTATGAAAGAAATGTGCATATCCTCGGAGGCAAATATTTCACATACAGATGAGGTTGTCAAGGACAACACACACTAGTTCCTTCACTCATACCACACACACACACACACACACACACACACACACACACACACACACACACACACACACACACACACACACACACACACACACACACACAGGCTTCTTATATGAAAGAATAGCAGAGAACTGAAAATGATTAGTAGGAAGATCATAGCAAAATATCGGAATTGTAGGTATATTACTTTGCACCCTCTTCAGCTTCCTGATATTACATCCCACAACCTTAGAAATACAATCTCCCAGTAGTTTAGGACAAAAATAAAACCCTGTTTGAAGCATTTCGTCACTACAACCATGGCAGCAAATGCCATTTCGGTTTTGATGTGGGAGGGCCAGCATTTTACTACCACTGCACTGCCAGCCTTGGTTTTGATGTCTGAAGGCCAGCATTCTACTACCACCCCACTGGCAGCTGCCAATTGCTCCTTCAACACCTTTTGCCTGGGGCAGCTGCCTTATTGTACCACCTTAACTATGTCTCTGCAAAACTTGAACTGTAACTAGAATCTGAAGCCAAATGTAAATTTAGCAAATAAATAGATTAATAGATACATTCTTCTTTGATTACATCAGAAAATTAAGAAATGACACCCAACTGTATTGTGAACTAATTCAAAATGCTTTCAGCTCTTCTGATCCAAAGCCAATTCTATTATGCTTATAGCTAAAACTAGTGCAAACTTCACTCTAGGAAACAATCATTGAAATTCGGTTGAAAAACTCTGAGTCACTCATACTTCCTCATATCCATCCATAAACATCTCCCAACTGTGTTAAGAAAAATTAAAATACCACTACCGTGGATCCAGACATTTTACCATGATGTCTTACAGATTGCATCAAAAGTGTCCTCATGGAAATCAAATGTAATCTACGTAACTTAAAGCTTACATACAAGGTATGTCCCTGATGTATGGAGAATGGCTGTTATGATGCCTCTTCATGATGGGAAAGGACCTACAACTGACCTCGGAAAATATAGGCCTATCAGCCTGACTAGTATAATTTGTAAATCTATAGAATGAAGTGCATCTGACTTTATTAACCTATGATATCAAATTCAAATAAAACCAGAGCTCAACAGATTTGTTTTGCCAAGGGAAGGTCATGTCTACTTAGTTCAGTAAATTTCTCTGAGCAGGTCCAGAAGCAGTGGACAACGGTTATTCAATCCACACAGTCTATCTGGATCTGGCCATGTTATCTGATACTATTATCATACTGGTATTGTAAATAAGCTAAGAAAATTAAAATTAGGGTGGTTACCAAACTGGCTGAAATATAGAACCCATACAGTTAAGACAGCAGGTGCCACCTCAGAATGTATGAAGGAAACTAATGGTGTACCCCAGGACTCAGTACAGTGACTCCTTTCTAGCATATACTTCTCCACCCACCAAAGCAAAACCCTAACACCAATGGGTAATTAAGTTTCCTGAAGGCAGTAAGCTGGATATCATTGTTTATTTAGCCCGTTATACAGAATCTCTGCTGCAAGAACTAGTCCTTACATACCAGTGGTGTACTGAGAAGGACTAAAATTAAATGCCAAAAAAAGTGAAGTATTGTCACATTTGACAAAGAAATGTCTCATCTACAGCTTATAATACAACCAGTAGCCCACTCCAAACTGAAATAGCAATCATGGATCTTGGTGCCTTGACAACTCTGCCTTTTTTGACCACCATGTAACATCAGTTGTCAAAAATTCCTTCTATCTAGCATAGCTGTTATGTAAAGCCATCTCATCCAGGTAAACAAATCACTGATGTCCTGCTGTAGTCACCTTTGATTAGGCCAGTTAACAGCATGTGCCTATTGAGAAATGTGATAAAAAGACCCTGATTGTTGTTAAATAAAAAGATTACTGGTCTGAAAGAATCTTTGGCACCTAGACAAGCTTGCAGCCATTTCCCTATACTTGGTCTTTTAAAGACTCCGACATCTAGAACTTTTCTTTGCATTAAGGACTCTACCCTCCTTGATCTTGTGCATTTCCATAAGACAAACAGTTCTGCAAGTGCTACAACTAAGGATTTACCTCTCTGCAAACTAAACATACTGGGGTAGTCAAAGAAAAAATGAGCAAGAGAAGCATTAATCACTGAAATAGCTATATCTATAGCATACGGTGTCCTACCTACTGAACAACACAAAATTATAAAATACCAGGATATGCAGGCAGAAACTAGGGCAATACAGTATAAAGACACCAGGCAGTTCCTAGGTCCAATAGGGCTAATAAAATGTCATTTTCAAGCATACTTAAATATGATACCAATACATGTAACCCCATATGAAATGCAGAAGGAAGCAATTCTGAGAAGTGCACTCTCGGTGAGCATCAAAGACTGAAACAATACTAATTTCTTGAACTCTAATTATGACCTGACTAAGGAATGGAGTCCACTCCTCTTATAGTATTGGCATCCAAACTGTTTGAAGAAATTAAAAAAAGTACAGATAAATTACTAAATGTTTACCCCAGCGTAGAACAAATTACATACATATAAAATAGAGTGACTTTCTCACATTGTACAACATGAACCGTAATGATAGGATGAGTATCTGTGATTTCCTTCATAGTTAGACCTGCTTGTCCTTCAAGAAGTGGGAGGTACAACATGAGGGCTGTACATGACAAGGTCTAAATGGTATTTTGACTTGCTTGCCTTATATTTCTTGTGTTTTTATTTATTTTTTATTTATTTAACATTTGTTGACCAGGAAAGTTCGACTAGGACAGAGCCTATTTTCAGCATAGGCCCAGGGAGAAATGCTCCTGTCTTTGGAAAGTGGGAGGAAACCAAAGTACCCAGAGGAAACCCATGCAAACTCAGGGATGACATGTAGACTCCACACAGAAGGCACCCAGGTGAGAATCGAACCGGAGAACCTCTTGCTGTGATGCAACAATGTTAACTGTTGCACCACTGAGTTGTGTTCCTTTGATTTTATGATTTCATTATTAGTCTATAGTTGTATGATGACTCACAAGGCTGATGTAATCCTTTTCTACTGTGAACTTGACCATGATGACCTTCTGTGTTCTATGGATAGAACAGCAGTTTATAGTGGGTTTATATCACAAGATCAAAACGTAATAATATCGAATACAATAACATCAAACTGTTAACCGTGAAAACTTAAAACTCCGAAAGCTGAGAACAGCGATTTCTTTTTTCCCTGTGAAAAAATCACTGTTCCATCACAAAACACGAAACACACAAACACACAAACACTACAAACTATGTCTAATGTGGGGGGCTGTGCCCCCCACCCCCCTACTTAAATATACCAACTCCTAGATCGCACCACAGTGGACGAAATAGCAAAGTCGCGGAGACGGCCCACCAAATTCTTTCCCTGGGAAAGAAGTCAATGTTTGGCAGCTTCGCTGTTGCCAGTCTTCAAGGTTTTGGATTTGATATCATAAAATTCGAGGTTTTGCAACTTCGACGTTATGATATAGACCATTTATAGTCTATACTCCTCATTCACATTGTATTTCTTCATTTACAGCTGAAATTAATTTTAATAATATATATATAATAGCTTACTATATATCAAGCATATATAAATATATGCCAAGGGGAAGCTTATTACAGCATAATGAATTTGCATATCTTTATCAGTGTAAGGTCAAGTAATAGGCAGTGATCAGCTAAACTTACCAACATATTCAAAGTTGAGAGAAATTACAGTTTCAACCCTTCAGCATCTGTGTTGAATGTAACTTTTGAAAATATATAAATATGGGTATTGTCAAAAATGCTGAGTAATGCAACAGTCTTAACCTAAGATGTTTCTTCCAGACATGTTACCTATTTATCTAATTTTTAACTGTCCAACTAGTTGGCTTGGTCTCTGTTCATCTTTATACCCAACTAGTCTGTGACTCTGTGCATTCCAGTTAAACTGATAAAGATTCTTCTTTGCCTCTGAAAAGAGTCACGGGTGCTTTAATGCATTTCATAGGTTCATAGGTGTGTACTAGGCTAATGGCCCTAGAGCCTTTACAAGCCTAGCCCATAGGATTACCCTGGCATCATAGGTTCATAGGCTCATACTAGGCTATCTGCCCTAGGGCATTTATAAGCCCAGCCAGAGTGTGTTTGGCTTTCGCCACCCATTTTAAATTAATTTTGCTATGCCTTTTTTTGAGGTTTGTATACTGTGCCTCTGTCTAACAGTGACACAGAAGTGATAGCCGGGGTAAACCTACGATCTGCCATCCACTCATCAAGATTCCTCTTGAAGAGAGTCAATGTGGGACTCTGCCTAACCTGGACTGGGATTTTATTCCAGAGTGAAGGGAGCCTCTGGGTTATGAATCTGTCCCTCCAGCATGTCCTATTTATTTCAGTGCTGAGGTTCAAGTCTCTCGAGCGTAGCTCGATGGGATTTGGATTTTCTGAGGTGCAGCATGTCCATTAATTCCAGGTTGGACATGGCTTTATACGTCAGGCACAGATCGCCTCTGAGCAGGCGGTATGCCACTGAGTAGAGCTGGAGTTTCTTTAACCGGGCAGCATATGGCATCTGTTTGAGCCCTTTGATCCTCTTGGTGAGGTACTTTTGGGGTCTTTCCAGTTGCTGCTGGTGTCTGGTAAGGTACATCCCAAAAGGGGCATTGTACTCAATTATGGGCCTGATGTGGGATGAGTAAAGAGGTACGATGACCTCCCCTGATCTAGATGTTAATCCCTTCATGATTAGGTGGGCTATATAAAATGTTTTTCTAACCACTTTGGCCACGTGGTTGTCAAATGAGAGATTGCTATCAACTTGGGTCCCCAGGTCCCTAATGACTTCTTCTGTACTTAATGGATTACCACCTATGTGGTAATTTGTGGGCACTTTGTTTTTGCCAAAGGAGATGACTATACACTTTTTGGCGTTTAGCTTGAGGCCATGGCTCTGACACCAGTTGTCTGTTTCTATGAGGCCCTTTGGGAGGATGCTTGTGTCGGCTGGAGAGTTGATTATGGCGCCCAGTTTGCAGTCTTCTGCGAACTTGGTCAGCCACAGCCCTTCCGTGTTGGCCTGTACCGCCGAGAAATATATACCGAACAAGAGAGGTCCCAGGACTGAGCCTTGTGGGACGCCACTTGTAACTGGTTTGGAGTCTGACATGGCTCCAGCAATTCTAACCATGTGGGTTCTGTCCTTGAGCCAGTTTGCAACCCATCTAGTGATATAGGGGTTTATATTTAAGCTGGTGAGCTTATCTATAATGCCCGAGTGGGGTATTGTATCGAAGGCTTTTGCGAGGTCCAGGTAGGCTGTGTGGACCACCTTCCCCTCGTCAATGGCCTTGGTGACTGTTTCAAAGAAATCGACCAGGTTTAAGAGGCAGGATCTGCCCTTAACAAAGCCAAACTGGGTAGGATCCAGTGTCTGTAGGTCCCCAATATCTTTATTTATGAGGTCCATGATGATCCTTTCCATAGCTTTGCAGACCAAGCTAGTCAGGCTTATGGGGCGATAGTTTCCAGGATCCGTTGAGGCACCACCTTTGTGGAGAGGGACCACTGTTGCTGTACGCCACTCTTTGGGTACATATCCTGTAGTAAGGCTAAGATTGAACAGTAGTTTTATGTTTGGGTTTAGCTCTTCTTGGAGTTCATGTAGGACGCAGCCCGGGACACCATCTGGTCCCATTGATGCTGTGTTTTTTGCTTTTGAGAGGGCGGCTCTTACCTGAGCATCTGAGATGTCAGGGGGGCAGCACTCTGTTGGGATAGATATTTGCCCTTTTGGTGGGGAGAGGGGGGAGAAGTTTGCACTGAACCTGTCAGCTAGGATGACCTTAGTTCCCAGTGCCTCTGTCGAGCAGAACCACAGGAGTGATCCCCAAGGAGAATTTTCTATTTCCCATCCACTCATCAATACTTCTCTGGAAGAGGGCCAGTGGGACACTCCACTTGACATGTATGGGAAGTATATTCCATAGCATGGGCAGTCTCTGGGTTATGAACCTGTCCCTCCAGCTTGTTCTGTTGATTGTGGTAATGAGGTTGAGGTCTCTGGAGTGTGTAGTGCGGAGGGATTGGGATTTCTTTAGATGTAGCATTTCTAACACAGCTGGGTCAGACATGGCTTTGTAAGTCAAGCAGAGATCACCTCTAAATAGGTGATATGAGACAGAGAATAGTTGGAGTTTTTTGAGCCAGTCCATATAGGACAAGTGTTTAAGGCCTAAGATCCTCTTTGTGAGGTATTTTTGTGGCCTCTCCGGTTGTTGTTGGTGTCTAGTGAGGTACATGCTAAATGGGGCATTGTACTCGATGATTGCCCTAATGAGGGAAGAGTAGAGGGAGACAATGACCTCTTTCTTCCTGGACCCTTAGTAATGAGATGTGCCACATAGAAGGACTTTCTGACCACAGTGGCAATGTGGTGGTCAAAAGAGAGGTTGCTGTCAACATGTGTTCCCAGATCTCTTATGACACCTTCTGTGTTCAGTGGACTGCCATTGATATGGAAATTCATGGAAATCGGGTTTTTCCCAAAGGGGATGATGACACATTCTTTTGGCATTGAGCATATGGTTCTGACACCAGTCACTGGAATCAGTGAGGCCTTTCTGTAGGATTTCAACAAAACTTGGGGAGTTAATTATGGCTTCCAAATTGCAATCTTCTGCAACCTTTGTCAGCCAGACTCCCTTCATGTTGGCCTGAACTTCAGAAAAGTAGATACCAAACAGGAAAGGACCCAGGACCGAACCCTGTGGGACTCCACTCGTGACTGGTCGACAGTCTGAGTTAGAGTCAGCTACTTTCACACTGTGGGTTCTATCTGTGAGCCAGTCTGCAACCCACCTAGTGATATAGGGGTTGATGTCTAGCTTAGTGAGTTTTTCTATGATTCCTGAGTGTGGAATGGTATCAAAGGCCTTGGCCAGATCAAGGTAGGCTGTATAAACCACCTTGCTTTCATCCACAGCTCTGGGGACTGACTCAAAGAAGTCAACAAGGTTGAGCAGGCATGATCTACCCTTCACAAAGCCAAACTGTGTGGGATCCAGAGTTTGGAGGTTCCCTATATCTTTGTTTATTAGGTCCATGATGATGCTTTCCATAGCTTTGAATATCAGACTTGTCAGGCTAATGGGGCAATCTACAGGGTCTGTTGCTGCTCCTCCTTTGTGGAAATGGATGACTGTAGCAGCACGCCATTCGGTAAGGACAAAGCCTGAGGTGAGGCTGTGATTGAGCAGGGCACACAGGTGAGGTGCCAGTTCACTCTGTAGTTCATGAAGAACACAGCCAGGGATATTGTCAGGTCCCATATAAGCTGTATTCTTAGCCTTGGACAGTGCTGTTTTAACCTGTGCAGCAGTAATGCTGGGTATCTGGCAATCTACTGGTATTGTGATTGGTCCTTTTGGTGGGGGAGAGAGGGGTAAAGTTAGCACTGAATCTGTCGGCCAGTATATTGGCAATATCTGTTAGCTTGGTATAGGAGGTGCCATTGTTCAACAGCTCTGAACAAATCTAGGTATTGCCGTGGAGATTCTTTACATAACTATAGAAGACCTTGCGGTTGTCTTTACTATCTGCTACAATTCTGTTTTCATAGCTAGCTTTAGAATATTTGGTGAAGGATCTCAACTTTTTGTTGAGGCTGATAAGGGAGTTTTTCCAGTCTTCGACTTAGTCTTATATCTCATCAGTTTCCTCCTTCTGTTGTAGAGTTTGTTTATGGCAGGGGACAACCAGATTGTCTTCCTTTTTTTGGAGGGGAGAATCTTGGTTCTATTGGGTATGGCGAGATCCATGCATTTGTGTGTGTGTTCGTACAGGGCACTAGTGTATGATTCAGCGGTCATGCAACTATTCTCCAATTGCATGGGTGCTGTTAAGTTAGACACCTCTGTTTTTAGGAGCCAAAAGTTAGCTTTGGAGAAGCTTTTCATGGTGGTTACCTTTGTGGGGGGGGGGTGGGAGGGATGTGGATTTTCAAGGTGATTAGTTTGTGGTCGGATCTAACCAGGGAGGAGTTGACTATTGTTAGAGAGCAGCGGTCACCCATGTTAGTAATGACCAGGTCAAGGATGTTGCTACCTGTAGTGGGGGTAAGAATGAGTTAGTCTAGAGCATTGGAATTATCGAATTCCAGGAAACGTTGGGCAAATTTATTGGTATATGAGTAGTTTTCCCAGTTAATGGAGGGGTAGTTGAAGTTGCCCAGTATGAGAGTGTTAGGTTGGACCCTGATATTCTCCAGGGTGCTTAGGAACATGGAGTGTGAGTCTTGGGTCATGGTTGGGGACCTATAGCAGGCTACGACCTGAATCACTGTCTTACCCAATGTTAGCTGCACCTGAAGTTTCTCTGATGCATTATATTGGGCTACCAGTCAGGAGGTGTGGGCATCCTTTATGAATATGGAAACATCACCGCCTTTGGAACTTCGGTCTAAGTTCTGGGTCCAAAAGATATGGAATGAGTTATAGCCTGGTAGTGCAGGGGTGCTATCTGTTGCCTTGAACCAGGTCTCTGTTAAAGCACAAATGTTGATGTTCTCCTTTTTGAGGAGTGCTTCCAGCTAGTGCATTTTGAGATTTAGATTTCTAGTGTTGAGCAGCATGACCTTCAGATTGCATTTGTTTGTAGCTGTTACTGTGGTAATTTGGTCTTTGGAACACCACCTATAAAAGGCACTATAGGGGTGGCAAGAGCCTTGGCCAGTGTCCGGAAGCCCGGGGGTGACAGATGCAGGCCATCTCTGGAAAAGCTTCTAGGTCTGTCAATCATGTCATCCCAGGCAGACAGATACTGGATCCCCTTAGAATGGCACCAGAAACTTAGACAATTGTTGAAATCAATCATTTTCTGCTTGTACTGTGGTATCAGTCTGGGTGATGGTAGGAGGCTGCTCAGGGCCAGGGTCATATCTGTCTGGACTACATAATCCGAGAGCTCCTCCATGTCTCTTTTGATGTAGTCCAGGGAGGTACATCTCAGGTCATTCACACCCACATGTACAATGACAAAGTCATATTTGTACCTGTTGTTGAGTGACCTGTGTGCGTGCATTATGTACCAGTTCAAAAGTAAGTTTTATGGCATAATATATGACGACATGAAGGAACTCTCTAATGAATAGATGTTAATAACTTTCGAACTATGAGATGTACATATATAATTTCATTTGTAGAAACATGTTTTAGCATAGTGTACCTGCCTCCACATGCAACCTTAAGTCTGTTTGCATTCCTGCATAGACAATGGTGTATATGGTCGACAAGCCACGATGCTTTGCCAGAGATGGTCTGCACCTGTTGCCCCTGGGATTCTGGATACTGGCTAAGGCTCTTACTGCCCCTATAGTGCCTTTTTTAGGCAAGGTTCAAATGACAAATTCACCACCATAACAGGAACAGGCAAGCAAAAACTGAGGGTAATGCTACTCAATGCTTGAAGTCTAAATCTCAAAATGCACTCACTCGAGGTACTCCTTAAAATGGAGAACATCGATATCTGTGCAGTGACTGAATCTTGGTTCAAGGCTCCAGAGAACACTCCTGCACTACCAGGCTATAACTCATACCACACTTTTCGGCCGTGTAACCTGGACCGGAACATCAAAGGCAGAGGTGTGGCCATATTCATTAAGGATATCCACACCTCCAGGCTAGTTGCTCAGCATAATGCATCCGAGGTTATCCAAGTACAACTAACTCTGGGCAAAACTGCAATCCAAATTGTAGTTTGCTACAGATCCCCCACCATGCCCCAAGATTCTCACTCCTCTTTTTTTGATGTACTGGAAAATATTAGGGTTCAACCAAACACCCTAATAATGGGCGATTTCAACTACCCCACCATTAACTGGGAAAACTACTCATGTACCAACTCCTTCACACAACACTTTCTGGAATTCATAAACTCCAATGCTCTGGATCAACTTATCCACACCCCCACCAGGGGCAACAATATCCTAGACCTAGTCATTACCAACATGAGTGACCAGTGTTCCACACCTGAAGTCAACTCCTCGTTGGTCCGATCCGACCATAAGCTAATCACCCTTGATATCTACATCGCGCCCCCACTCCCATTAAGGAAACCACGGTAAATAAATTCTCCAAAGCCAACTTCATCCTTCTTAAGACAGAAGTGGTGAGCTTCATGACACCCATGCAGATGGACAATACAGTTGTGAATGCTGAATCCTACACAAATGCACTCTATAAGCACTTACACAAATGCATGGATCGTGCTATCCTAAACAGAACCAAGATGCTATCCTCCAAAAAAAGGAAGCCAATCTGGTGGTCCCCTGCCATAAACAAACTGTACAACAGAAGGAAGAAACTGTTGCAAAAGAGAGTGGAGGAGCTCCCTGGTCAGCCTCAGGAAGGAGCTGAGATCCCTTATAAGATCCTGCAAAGCTAGCTACGAAAACAAAATTGCCACTGATTCTAAGGACAAACACAAAGCATTCTATAGCTATGTCAAGAATCTCAATGGCAACACCCAGATCTGCTCTGAGTTACAGCACAACTGCACGAAAATTACAGAACCAACTGATATTGCCAACATCCTGGCAGATAGGTTCAGTACTAACTTTACCCCCCCCCCCACCACCCCCTAAAGGGCCCATATCTATACAGGAAGAATGCAGAGAACCTGTAATCACAACTACGCAGGTAGAAGCTGCACTCTCTAAAGCCAAAAACACAGCATCCGTGGGACCGGACAACATCCCAGGCTGCATTTTACATGAACTTCAGAATGAACTGGCTTCCCACCTAAGCACCATGTTCAATCATAGCCTCACATCAGGCTTTGTGCCCACTGAATGGCGTACAGCAACAGTTATCCCACTCCACAAAGGAGGAGCCACCACTGATCCCAGGAAATATCGAACTATTAGCCTGACGAGCCTGGTCTGCAAGGCCATGGAATGTATCATCATGGAACTCATAAACTCTGGATCCCACCCAGTTCGGGTTTCTGAAAGGCAGATCATACCTCCTGAACCTGATCAACTTCTTTGAGGCAGTCACCAAAGCCGTAGCTGAGGGTAAGGTGGTTCACACAGTCTATCTTGATCTCGCCAAGGCTTTCGACACCATCCCCCATTCTGGAATTATAGCTAAATTCACTAAACTAGTTATAAATCCCTACATCACAAGATGGGTTGCCAACTGGCTCACTGACAGAACCCACACTGTAAAAATTGCACACTCCAAATCTGACCTCAAACCAGTGATAAGTGGAGTACCACAGGGTTCAGTCCTGGGACCTCTCCTCTTTGGTATCTACTTCTCTGAAGTGCAGGCTAACACAGAAGGCCTGTGGCTAATGATGTTCGCAGATGACTGCAAACTAGGAACCATAGCCAAGTCCCCAAAGATGTAGAAATCCTACAGAAGGGCCTCACTGTGACAGATGCCTGGTGTCAGAGCCATGGCCTCAAGCTCAATGCCAAAAAGTGCATTGTCATCCCCTTTAGTAAAAACTCTCTACCCATGAACTACTACATAGACAGCAGTCTACTTAACACCGAATGTGTGATAAGAGACCTTGGGACCCAGGTGGACAGTAGTCTGTCCTTTGATAGTCACATCACCACAGTAGTCAGGAAGTCCATCTACGTGGCACAACTCATCATAAAAGGGTTCTCATCCAGGAAAAAAGAGGTCATTGTTCCTCTCTACTCGACACTCATTAGATCCATTATAGAGTACAATGCCACTTTTGGAATGTACCTCACAAGACATCTGCAGCAGCTGGAAAGGCCACAGAAGTACCTCACAAAGAGGATTACTGGCCTCAAACAGATGCCCTACACTGACCGTATCAAAAAATTCCAGCTTTACTCCATAGCATATCGCCTACTCTGAGGTGATCTCTGCCTAACATATAAAGCTATGCCAAACCCAGATCTGTTGGACATGCTACACCTAAAGAAATCCCAATCCCTCCGAGTTACATGGTCTAGGGACCTAAATCTTGTCACCACAATAAACAGGACATGCTGGAGGGATAGATTCCTGTCCCAGAGACTTCCCATACTCTGGAACAGGCTACCCATCTATGTCAAGCAAAGTTCTTCATTAGCACTCTTCAAGAAAAATCTTGATGAGTGGATGGGAAATAGGAAATACACCACGGGGATCACTTCCATGTCTCTGCTCGACAGTGGCACAGGAAAATAACTTTCTTGGGTGGCGTAAGCCAGGGAACCTTGTTGGCTAGGCTTACGTAGGCTCTCAGGCTGATAGCCTGGTACCTGCCTATGAACCTATGAATGCTATCATTATATAAATACCAGCTCCTTATTTCCTAATTATTCTCCAAGTGCTTTACTTCCTGATTTTTCCAACATTTATACAGTAATGATGGTATTATTTATATCTACTACATTTATTATTTATTTATTTTTATTTATTTATTTAACATTTGTTTACCGGGAAACTCTGACTGGATACAGGTCCTTTTTCAGCAGAGGCCCGGGGAGAAAAGCTCCATGAGTAACAGTAAATTTTAATGCGTGAATTACAACAATCAATAAAGTATAAAGTATACAAATTGTAGTATACATAAAAAATACAAATTTGTTACATCATGACAACAAAACCTAGGTTTTGAACATAGCTAGTACTATTTGTAAAGTATGATTTATGTCAATATATAGGGTTAAGACAGGCCAGTAGGAATAAAAGATTAAACACCAGGAAAGAGGTTAGATATGGTTGGGGTATGCTGTGATGTATCAGAGCATTCATGAGGGGTTAGTACAGGAAATAGCCACTTATTTTTTAGATAAGCTTTAAGTGATGACTTAAAGCGGTTAGTGGATGACATTGAGAGAATGGAGTTTTGAAGGGATTTCCATAAAAATATATCTGGGAAATAAAAATTCTCCTGCAGGGTTGTTGGCCTTGGAGACAGTGAGTAAGTTCTTATTGTTAGAGTGAAGTGGTCTGCTGGAACTGTAAGGGAGGATTAATTTTGTAGTACAGGGGTTCTGGTTGGTTGTGTTACAATTTTGTGAGTTAGAGAGAGCTGGCTGTAAAGAAAAATGTAATGTTGGGAAGTTCAAGCCAGTCTAGGTTCCTTAAAGCTGTACAATGATGTGTTCTATATTGGCAGTCAGATACAAACTTAGCAATTTTATTATAGCATGTTTCTCGCTTAGATAAGTCAGTTTTCCTAAGTTTAGTTAAAATTGGAGAGGCATATAGTAGAGTGGAGAGCAGATGGGTTTGTGCAAATTTAATGTTGGCCATTTTGGTCAGGAATCTTTTGTGCCTATACAGACTTCTAAGTTTCTTATGGACTTTTTTATTGTTAGGGAGACATGTAAGTCAAATTTTAGGTTATTGTTTATTTCCACTCCAAGAATCTGGTAATACCACTGCTTTATTTTCATACTGCAGTTATTAATTTATTTATTTTTTCTTATTTGTCCTTTGATAACTGAGAAATTCCAACTGAGCCAATGGCCCATTTTTAGTTGAGGCCCGAAAAAAAGCTCCACAATAGCTTCAAAAACATTTAAACAGCAGTTGATCAACTATCTACAAGGGGAGAATGCCCTGCAACAGATTAAATATTTTACAATGAGTAATGAGTTGAGGAGAAATGCATAACAAAAACACATTTTACTGGAGCAGATAAATAATTACATGCAAGAGGAGAAAATCCCCACAACAAATAAAACACAGATTGAAATACATCTACAGAAATATTCTACAAGTAGCAAGACACTGCAGAAGTAGGTAACCTATGTCAAGCAAACTAATGCATAGTTATTCAAAATATTAAACTGTATTTCTAATAATGTATGGGGCTGAAAAAATAATACAGCATCGTGATGCCAAAATAAACAGAGGAATAGAATGAGATAAAGAGGAGTAACAAGCAGGAGGGAAAATTAAGGACATGGAGAGTTATTATTATAAAGATGAGAATGTTATGGAAGGGCACTAGCAAGGAAAATAAATAGTCATAAGTGTTGAATGAAGAGGTGGAAGACCATCCATTAATAACATGATATTATTACAGCGAGGAGCTTCTTTTTATGTTGGGACATTACTACCTGCTAAGATATAGAGGTGTTAGTGAATTTACAGTGAGAATCGCCAGTTATAGTGAATAGGTGGTCATACGTCTTTTTTGAGGGTTGTGCATGTACAGTTCTAGGTGTCAGATATTTTTGATTGGTCTTGAAGTTGGAAAGGTTGCTGCTATGTTTATGGGATAAGAGGATAGAGATCCAAGAGTGGGCTACATAGCCTGAACAGAGAGAGGTTCCTGTTGACAGGTGTGGTTCTGCATTGTATTTTCAGTTCTGTTATAGATAATTTAAACACAGCTGAATATGTTCTCCATAGCACTTTTAATAGTATAAATAATTTTTGACTGGCCTGCATCTTACTTTGCTCTGTTTTAAAGTCTAACTACCTGTTCATCAAATACAGATAAATAAAGGAACAAAGAAACCAATGAACCCATGCTTTGGAACAAGATTCCAATCTACATTAGGCAGAGCTCCTCACTAACACTCTTCAAGAGAAACCTTGACGAGTGGATGGGAAACAGAAAGTTTACCCCAGGGATCACTTCAGTGGCTGTGCTGGACAGAGGCACAGGGAACTAATATAAGGGGGCGGCGAAAGCCAACACATTCCAGCTAGGCTTATAAATGCCTTCGGGCAGATAGCCTAGTACCTACCTATGAACTATGAGTCAGTAAAGTCAATATAAAAAGGGACAATGTGCATGACTTCTGTGTTGTTGATTGAACATGTTGAGTACAAATAGCAGTTGTGTATGAAAACAACATTTGTATCATTAAAAGCAGCAATCAGAGAAAAAGATCAAGGAGAAGTGACTAAAAGAAACGCTGACACAGATTATAAAAACAAGAAATCAGAAAAGGAGTGTATTTAAATAAAGATAACTGGAGAATGATTGACAAAGATTTTTTCTCAGCTCTTCACCTGTTTCGCCCATCTGTTTATAAAAAATATAATCAAGTTCTACAGCTAACCATTTTAGCTGAAATTTCATGACATTAGTTGAAGACAGATTTACCACTTACTATAGTGCTGATGGTTATGTAGGCAACTTATTTCCTTTTGCAACTGTTTTAATCCAAATTTATAAAAGATGTTGCTACAAAGTGAGCATACATACCTCCAAGAGATATTTATGTGTATGCATTGGTGGATTAAAATTGCTAAGTAATACAATATCTGTGTGTGTGTGTGTGTGTGTGTGTGTGTGTGTGTGTGTGTGTGTGTGTGTGTGTGTGTGTGTGTGTGTGTGTGTGTGTGTGTGTGTGTGTGTGTGTGTGTGTGTGTGTGTGTGTGTGTGTGTGTGTGTGTGTGTGTGTGTGTGTGTGTGTGTGTGTGTGTGTGGGTGTGTGTGTCCCTGGAACTGGATGCAGTGGCTTAATTCTCAGCAAGGTGTGCTTTGGATATTGCATTTAGTATTTTAATGAATGGCTGATGAGAATTCTTATTAATAGGATTGACTTATTCTGTTCATGTAAGTTTGTGCCCTGCATTCTGCAGCATTTTTTTATTAATGGTACTAGTTACTCAGTTATTAATAAAAGAAAAGAGAGCACTGTCAGAAAAAAGTGCAGAAGAAAGAAATTAGTTTACTTTGCATTTGTTACTTGCATTACAGAAAGGACATAATCTCAGGACAAGAGTAAGACAAACTGCCTGGGGACAAAGACAACAACTCAGGCTGCTTGAGCCGAGAGAATAGCAGGAGATATAGCCTGTATGATGAGCTTAGCTGCATTTTCAGAACCTTACAGATTTTGTTAAAGATGAGATTTTAAATTCTCCATTGGATAGAGATTTAGTGTTTAGCCCCTCTGTTGCAGAGGTGATAAAAAGTGTTTTGAAAGGGGCAAGATGATCAGCCCTCCCCCCTTTTCAAAATTGTTAAAGAGATTTTCTTTCACCTCATCCAGTTTTGTGAAAAAGCAGAATAGATATCCTCAACAGAATTCTTGTAAACAGACATTTAAGAAGTGGCAAGGAGGTTCAAAAAAGAAGACACAGACTCCCCAAAACCAAGGAAACTTCAACGGGTCTGAATGGCTATTCAAGAGACCTTTTTCCCCCCTCCCACTCTGCCCATCTTTTTCCAGAAAGTATGAATCTCCATTTTTCTAATTAACAGCAGATTGCTTCAGACAAATGGGTTCTGAAAATCATTCATCAGGGTTACACATGGCAGTGGGAGTAAATTTCTCCTTTTCAGGTGGTCATTCCTCATCCTGCATATCAGACTGTTTTGTTTCCACCTGTTCTTCATTACATACTGCCTCATGGAGTGATAGAAACAGTCCCTCCTTCCCAAGTGGGGAAGGGGTTTATTCAAGGATCTTCCTAGTCCCAGAGAAAGAAAACACTTGGATACCAGTTCTGGACCTTTCTTTCTTAAACCTGTTTGTGATAGCCCCAAATTCAAAATGATGTCACTTCACAACCTGTCACTTCTTCATCCTCATTCACATTTCCTGGTAACACTAGATGTAAAAAATGCTTTTCATCACATTCCTGTTCATCCAGACTGCAGGCATTTCTTAAGGTTTTTATGTCTAGATCACATTATCAGTTCTCTGCCTTATCCTTTGGACTATCCACTGCACTAAGAATATTCACAAAGTGTCTAGCTCCAATTATAGCTCATTGCAGGCTACAGGGTATCCACAGTTTTCCATATTTAGATGACCTGCTTATCTTCACATAGTCTTTTAAAAAATGTCAGGAATCTCTCTGACACAAGCTGGGATTCCAAGAGAACATTCAAAAGTCTTTCTTGTCTCCTTCACACAAGATTGTATTCCTAAGATGTCAGCTACACACCTCTGTTCAAAGTGCTTTTCTTCCATAGAAAAATAGATCTTTATTTAGTTTTTCCACTCAGACTTCAGTCACTATAAAGAAATATCTTCAGATTTTGATGGCATCTATGATTCTCACAATTCCCCTGTCAAGACTCCTTATGATAAAGATACAGTGGAATCTGAACTCTCTTTGGTCCCAGCATCAGCACCATTTATCTTTTCAGATCCCAGTACTGGGGTTTGTCAGAAAAGAAATATTTTGATGGAGACAACAGATAGTCTTAAATCAAGGTCTCCCCTTCTCCCTCCCAGCTCCAAAGCAGTCAGTCACCATGGATGCTTCAGACTTTGCTTGGAGGGCCATTTCAGGAAAGATAAAAGTGCAGTTGGTGGGGAAAGCCAAGTACAGCTAAAAGCACATAAATATCAAAGAGATGCTTGCCCTGGTCAAGGCACTCAATTCTCTGAACCAACTTTGGTACGCAGAAACACGCCATGTGGTTACAGACAATACCACAGTGATCAACAAGCAAGGGAGAAACAGGTTTTATCCCCATTTGCTGACTAGTCATGTTAGCTTGAGCTGTGGCTTCATAGCACAGTCTCATTGTACAGGCATCCTAGATTTCATCAGAGCTAAATTGTGTGGCAGACAAACTCAGTATGCCCAGGGCAGACCCTTACAGATAGAAACTGGATACTGGGATCTTCCAAGATTTGATCCATCTTTGGGCAACTCATCAAGCAGGCCTCTTTGCTTCATCATTGAACACTCAACTGGAAAAATTATGTTCCAGGACTCCATGCAATTAGGGCCTGGAAGGTAAATGTTTTTTCTTTTTTCTTTTTCTTTGGGCAGGAATGTTCCTGTATGCCTTTCCATTAATATCTAGAGTATATTTGAAGATTCAGAAAGAATTCCCCATAATCATTGTGGTGATACCCTTCTGGCCAAGGCAACCTTTTTCTCCCTTCTTTTGGAAGTGGCAAGGGGTGATTACCACAACCTTTCTCAGAGATGGGATCTAGTCACAGAAGAACAACGGTGTTTGATACACCCCGACATCAATCATTTTTTATTGACTGCCTGGATGCTATGGTGTTTATTCCCTTTAGACACCTGTTGTCTGAGAACATGCAGAAGTTACTAGTGGAGGCAATAATGCCTGCTACTAGAAATCATATATTAGCAAATGGAAAAGGTTTTCTAGTTGGTGCCAACAACATAACCAGCACCCACTGAAGGCTAGTAGTTCCCTGTTTTTACAATATTTGTTAGAGTTACTATCCTGTGGCCTTTCCTATTCCTCTGTCAAGGTTCATTTTTCAGCTATTTCAGCATGCCGGCCCATGGATCCTCCTCTTTCAAGGCAGTCACATGTCAAAATGTTCAAAGGGGTTTTGCATAACAGGCGTCCAAGTAAACTAGTGGCCCCTCCTTGGGATTTTAATTTTGTCTTAGAAACACTAACACTTGTTCCATTTCAACCAGCTAATCTGGCTGACTTGAGGTTCTTAACATGGAAAACAGCTTTATTGATTGCTCCGACCACTGCAAGAAGGGTGTCTGAGTTACAAGCTCCTAGGGTAAATCAACCTTACATCGTTTTTCACAAGGACAGTGTTTCTTTGAGAACTAATCTTTCTTTTAAGCCTAAAGTGGTATCCAAGTTTACTTTGTCAGACTATCTTTCTCCCTGTTTTCTTTTCTAAACCTAAAAAATGAGGGAGAAAGGATACTCCTTACCATGCATCCACTAACTTGACATAACTAGATCTGTCAGATCATTGGATCAATTGTTCATTTCTTGTGAAGGTAAGAAGGAAGAACTAGTGTCAAAACAGACTATTTCCTAATGGTTGTCTAAGGCTATTATCTTTTATCATACTCACCATGACAAATCTATTCAAGGCAGGGTCAAGGCCCACTCTTTTTGAAAGGGTTGGATTCTAGAAGTATTCTAGAAGTTGCTACTTAGTCCTCTGCACATACTTTTGCAAATCACTATAAAGGAATTATTTCTGTGGCTCTAGATCATGCTATGCTAGGATCATTCTTCAGGGGGTCCTGGGCCCTTCTCCTTCCACCTCCCAAAGATAATCAGCTATGGTAATCTACCAATATAGCTAAGTCTACTGCAGGAGTGATTAGTATGAAGAGCATAGTACAGTTGTGTAAGTTGAACTTACCATAATAGTAGGTGTTTGAATGATCACTGATGCAGTAGTCACTCCCTCCAACCAACCACCTTGTGTTTTGGTATGTTTTTTATGCCAGGGTGTAGGCATTTATTTTTTATTATTAGAAGTATCCTTTCAGGGCTTAGCCTCTCTACTTCTGCTGACAGGAATGCTCTGAAGGGCTTTGCTCCCAAACTTGTCTTTTAGTCAGCTCAGGTTGAGCTGTTTGATTAAGGATTAAGTGGATAATGAAAAATGAATGATTGTTAGAGATGCATATTTTTTGATAAAGATAAACGGTGACCATGTTATGATTAAACATAGAAAGCTTTAACAATGTTTCATTTGTATAAAACAGCAAAAATAATGATGGTTAGCAAAGAACTTGGAGACCAGTATTGTATCTCTTTATTGATGATTAATATTTAAATAGAAGTCAGATATTAGTTTCTAGGGATACTACCCCTCTGATCATTAAGCTGCTCTTTAGATCTATTCAATCACTGATGGGGGTGTCTATGGGTCATTCATTCCCTTGGGGCAGGAGTCAAAAATGCTAGTAGTGGCAGTCATCATTCTAGTTCTGGATACTAGGGTTCTATAATTAATGTCTAGAATATTCTGTTTGTGTTTGAAACATCCAAGATGTTTTTGTACAGTGGGCCACCTCAATGTGCATACATACTTTCACATATTGTAACCAAATTGCCCTGCCCCACTTTTGGACTGCAGCTCAGCACGATCCCCGATCTCCACTGGGAGATTCTGCTTCAGAGATTCACCAGGAACATACCCTTATCCCATGTCCCCAAGGAGAGCTGAACCAGATTAGGAACATCCTGTTCTCCCTTCTAAACCAGCTCCATTAAGTGACTGAGCTGCTACTTGAGTTCCGATCACTTGGATCACAGCCAGAATTTTAATCCTCTAAACCGACAAAGCCTGCAAACATTAGAATATTGTTGGTACTGTCATACTCTTTAAATCAAGTGATATTATGGAAAAAGATTACTGTTCTGAGTTTTTTAAACAAAGATTAACATGATGGAGTATTTTTTTCTGGATATTGTCAAAAAATATTAAAGTGTTTGTATGTTTTAATATTTGGCATACTAAAATGAGTATGCCTGTCATTCTATGTCAGATGAACTTGGAAAATGATATAGTCCCTGCCCTAAGTTTGAATGTGAGAGCACCTTTTTTTAGAAACCGAGCAAAAATTCCACTAATTAAAATTCATCTGAATTTTTATTTGGGGTATTAAAAAAGCAATATTTCATGCATTCTGGTGGTTCTATGTTTAAAATGTTAAAAATTACAGTTGAAGTCTGTCTTTGTTGGACAGATCTTCTATAGTCTGTTTACCGAGCTACTAAAGTGGCACCAATGGTAACACAACTAGTACATACTTTTATCGTATTTCATAATTTAACGGAAGCCTGTTTAACTGAAATGATGAAGCTAAATAAGCCAAGATCAGCACAAAGTATAGATCATCACAAACTTTGGTGAGCTGCAAATTCACAATAATAGTTAAATAGGTGCAGTGGGCCCATTACATGGAGGGAAGAGCTTTTTCCCCGTATGTCAGAAGTTTTGTTGGCCTTGGCACATTCATTGTATTTCTCTCAATGAAGTAGACATTGATTACAGGTCATTAGTAAAATGTATTATAGCCAGTAAAACCACTTCTGAACCTGAAAGCTCTTGAATCTCATATCAGCTGGGGGCTAAGCTTGTACTTTAAAAATTCTAACATTAACATACAAAACAAGGGTGGGGGTTGGTTTCCTGGTAAGGAACGGTGTGCTAAAGATAAACTGTTTATTTAGGCTCCCTCCTGACAGGTGGGGACCAGACTTGTACTTCAAAAATGTGAACATTTACATGCAAAATAAGAGTTTGTTTTGCTGGTAAGGTGTGGTGTTCTTCAGAGAGATGTTTACTTAGGGTCTCTTCTGCTAGTCTTAGTGCTAATGATGTCAGTAAAGGGTTAATAAAGAATCACAAGGTATTATGCACAAAAGAGTAGGGGGGGTTGCATTGGTTTATGCTGCTCTAGTAATAAACACTTAACTGAGTGTTGAAAAAGTGAAAATAAAAACACACTAAAACAACTTTTTGCCAACCTTGGAGATAGTTTTTTTTGCAGGTTCCTTACCCATATGCAACTCTCATGTGCTTGTGTGTGTGTGTGTGTGTGTGTGTGTGTGTGTGTGTGTGTGTGTGTGTGTGTGTGTGTGTGTGTGTAGGGGGGAGCACTCCCACAGTCCCAGAATTCTATATATACCTATTCCAAGGTCACACAAATAGTAGTAGAATTGCAGCCAAAAGGGAAAAGTCACACTGTCACCAGAAGTTGTTTTGGCAATACTACCATGGTCTTCTGGCATGAACATCTGTCAGTATATGTGCACTTTCCCTTCTGCAGTGTAAGAGTTGGGGTTTCCCAGTGTCTTGGCCAAATGACTACTCACATAAACCCAGTACACGCAATTTTTAGCATATGCATAGTTATTCTGCAATTAATGTGGTACTCTATTTGTAATACATTTTGAGAGAAAAAAAATCTATACTTAAAAAAAAGGTAGAAATGAACTGTTTCACCTCTTGGTGGAGAGTGATGCATTCATATTTTTCAGATGTGTTACATTTAGTTATTTATATTAATTGACATTTGATTACCAGCAAGTTTGACCATTTTCAGCGGAGGCCTGGAGACAGACATTCTCAAAGAATGCTAAATTTGTCTATTATATAGTTAAGTGCAAGTAACTGTGTAATACTTGTTTATGTGTATTTTATGTGCTTGCTATTAAAACTAATATTTCATACAAGGATTCATGCACAGAAAATGTAGGAACAGCTTTCAAGACTGCCTCAAACCATTTGATGTAAATGACGCAAAACTCATATTTCCTGCAATTTAATTTAATACTTTATCTTTACTGCTCTAACACGGGAAACTAACTGGCACAGAACACAGATCATGCTCTTTCAGTTTAACATCTTCATTCTTCAAGGACAGAACACAATTTACCACTAGTAACTTTGAATGCTCATATCCTATGGCCACACATTGTCAAAAGCTCACATCCTGCAATGTGTTTAAAACTAGTGGATATGTTGTGTTGTCACACATCTGTTTCTTGTAGGGTCCTTTAGATATGTTAATATAATCACCAGACAGGGAAGCCCAAAACTACACCATGGGTCAGTTTTTCCAACATGACCTCCCCACTTAATCTAGTAGCTCCTCCTATGATGCAGGAGCACAAGGTGTTTCAACTAAAAGTGGCCATTCACAGTTACGTTTGAACTACCTTCGAAGTGCCTACCACCAATGAGCCGTCTGTCCTGCCTTTCCTCTAAATTACAGGTTTGGCACTGGTACAGTGAAGATGAAGAGCAATGCCATTGTAGAAACCTTTTCCTTCTACCAGACTGGTTATCTGGATTTAAGGACTTAGCTTGGAATTTTAGTGCTTTGACAAGGTGGGAAACTAGCAGTATAAAATGACTATTTATTATTTTTGGAGGCAGGAGTAGCAGGTGGGACATTTGAGATCTAAAGCGGGGAATGTGGTGCACATATCGGCAAAACTCCATGCTCATATTTATTTTTAGTTAATTATTTTAATAACTGGATAAATGATATGGCCCTCTGGACCCATTTCAGCCATATGCATGACTCAAAGCTGCAGGCATACAAGTCTAGGCTAAATACTCTATAAACTATATAACTGTAAACATACAAGAAAGTATTTACCTTTGTTAACTTATTATCATGTGAAAAAGCTTCATTTGCTAATAGTACCTTATTACGGCAGCAGGCTATTGTTTGGAGCAGGAGTCAGTGAAAGTGAAATTCCTTACTTGAAATATCGTTTTACTTTTGACTTGATGGAGAGCAACATTCCTCACGTGTGAGTTAATTGTATTGATTTGTTTATTTATTTCATGTTCTGAGACTGAAGAAACTTGATAGTCATAGGTAGTGCCTAAGGCCTAACACAGGGTCCGCATAAACCAGTCACTTGTAAACACTTTATTTACTAATTAATAACTTTGAGACTTCTGTTAATGTTTACCTTCAACATTTATCTACAGACCAAACAGCTTGAAGCTGCAAGTTAATTTAATTTCACTACATCTGCAAAATACCTTTCTACAAATTCTGTTTCATAATGCATTATATTCAGAAAAATGTATTCCATGCCCTAGCAACTTATTTAATTTCACACACACACACACACACACACACACACACACACACACACACACACACACACACACACACACACACACACACACACACACACACTCCATTTCCAGAATCATGACTTTACATTTGAGTGAGTTATTTAGATTTTGAAGTCAGCCTGCTGGGTCTGCTTTTCTACTGTTTTAACTATCAAATATTGTCCTTCATTGACAACCCCCATACATGCACTGCTTTTTCATGGGGGCAGAAAAGTGAAAGCATGTCATCATCTCAGAAGATGTAATGTTCAACACATACATATAATGCACATGCTGATAGCATGCACAATGACAGCAGTCTACTGAGCAAACCAAATAAAATAGACTCAGGGCTGGACATGTGACAATTTGCCAATGGCAGCAGTCGGAGAAAACAGTCAACCATCTGCCAGTCCTTAAAGTTCCAGGCAGCCAATATAAGTGAGCCAGAGCAGCTGCTGAATGCTTTTACAGTAAGACAAAAAGACACACTTACCAGCCTTATAGATGTGCAGTGTAGTAACCAGTGCTTCATGATAGCATGAAGCATGTCTATGTATGTGATGTTTGTAAAATGGGGTGCAGTGCAGGAGATCCCCCATGTATGCAGTACATCTAAAAACATTATGTCTGTAGGAACTCCTTTTTCTATAATGACAAGCTATACTCCTAAACCTCATATTTATAAGGGTATAGGGTTGTGTGTGTACATGTGAGTGTGCGTGTGTCAGACAACATGTCTTTTTCTGTTCATAGGTTGGTACTAGGCTAACTACCCTTGTGGGCCATTTTCAGCCTAGCCAATTATCCCATGTGAGAATCAAACCCTGCACCTTATATTTGTAAGATAAACACCTTAACCATTATGCCAAC
Source organism: Protopterus annectens (assembly GCF_019279795.1). Taxonomy (NCBI): domain Eukaryota; kingdom Metazoa; phylum Chordata; order Ceratodontiformes; family Protopteridae; genus Protopterus; species Protopterus annectens. Next base: position 1,279,561,576 of record NC_056733.1, read on the forward strand.
CTCCCACCCCTTTTCATCATCAAACTAGCCTTCTGACCTCCAATTCCATGAGAGAACAACTAAAAGATTGTACTTTAGAAGTCAAAGAAGCAATTTAAAAGGCAACTTTTATTTCCACAAAAAACAAAAAAACAAAACAAAACGAACTAGCACCTCGGAGCCTTCAAAGTTACAAAGCCACTAGAAGAAACACCAAACTTACCCTCTGGATTGCCTCTTAAAATTTGTAAACATTGGGGGTTGGGCTTTAGGGGTTCTCTAATTATACAAACTCCACTCCACACACCTTCAGATAGAAACAACTCTGATCCAAAACAATACCGAAACAGCAAAATCTTCAGAAGTCAGGAATCGAAAAACAGGAACCAAAGTCAAATCCAAAAGCAAATTCTTTATTCTCCAGCGCCTCGGTATTGGGTTAGGTGAGCACATTAGAGACATAAGACATAAAAGGGAAAATAAATTTATTGCCACACATTTTAGTGTTTATCATAATAGTGATGCTTCATTTTTAACAGGAACAGTTTTAGAAAGTGTGAAATGTCTTTGTAATGATGAAAATGCTTTGAAATATAACTTACAATATAAGGAAAGTATTTTTATTTTGAAATACAATACAATGACACCTTGTGGACTGAATAATGAAATAAACTGGAGGTGTCTGCTTTAAAATTTTTTTTGAACATAATTGTTTAATTAATTGTTTAATTAATTGCTATGAGTATATATATATATATATATATATATATATATATATATATATATATATATATATCCATTCTTTCAGTGAGAATGTATACTCTTGAAAGGTGGTTACACCGAGGCGCTGGAGAATAAAGAATTTGCTTTTGGATTTGACTTTGGTTCCTGTTTTTCGATTCCTGACTTCTGAAGATTTTGCTGTTTTGGTATTGTTTTGGATCAGAGTTGTTTAGGGGTTCTCTAGTCTACTTCTTTTGGAGGAGGAGTCTGACCATCCGAATATCATAATGCTTAAATGTCTGTTGCATCAATTTTTTGTTAACAATCCACTGCTACTATACAATTAAATTCTTAAACTTACTAAATGACTAATTCATTACTTCAAGGAAGAAGAGGTCTTTACCTCTGAAACAAAAATGAAGTGGAAACTTAAAAACCTGTAAATCTCTGTTGTGCTACTGGTTGTTCTAGGCGACAACATGACAGGGATGAAACGTGTTTTTTTTTTTTTTCTTTACTCTTGTACTATGACATGTCTTCTTACAGCCCATCCAAGACTTTAGAAGGATAAATCCTCCTCACTAAACATGTATCAGTCCCCATGTGAAATCACTGCAAGATGCACTGTACACAGAGAAAATACAGACAGGCATTGGTATGTCTTGGGATGAAATAATCGCATTTGTAAAAGCAACAGATGCTGTGTGAAGGTCCCACCTAGAAAACGCATATCTATTGTGGTAGTTTTGGTTGGTGACCCAATGGCAGGTGCAACTGAAAGACAATGTTTTTTCAGACACTAGCCCACTTGTACAAAGAAAAAAAATAAGCAAATAGCTAGAACAAACTGGGAATTTCAGAGGGGAGGTGATACGCCTCTATCCTTGTGTAAAAACAGGTCACTGTAGGTTAAAGGTCATTAAGAAGGCCTGACAGAAAAATACATAAAGGCTCCAGCTGCTGACAGCCCTTGCAATAAAAATATATACATTTAATTTATTTACTTGTGTACCTATATAGTTTGTTAACCACGGTAGTGCATTGTTCAATACTGACCATTTACAGACACAGCCTGGGTGAACAACTTCACAGAACAAAGTATTATGATGTAGAAAACTAAGCAGATAAATATAAATATCACACTTGTGAACACATTTTTCAAATACTGAACATTGTTTCAAAAAAGAATGCAACAGAATTAGAGAGCAAAAGAAAAGTATCACATCAAGCATTTTTTTCTAAGTATGATATTGGAGAAACGTACAGACTCCAAAGAGAGGAGATAAAGATGAGGAAAGGATGGAGGGGTTGTAGAAAACTGTTTAAAACAGGGGTGCAGGCAGTCCACTGCATAAGTACTAAGGAGAAGACTCTCTTTGGTATGTTTATTTTCAAATTGGATGGAGGTTACTTAGGTGACATGACCTTTTTTGTAAAATGATTCATCAAAAAGGTAGGTTCTTATGGGATGATGAACGGAGTGTAAAGACAATGTCTTTTATGTGGGGGTATAAAGATAAAAATGGTCATCAACATTAAAGTGATTGAGAGACCCCTTATTTGAACTCTAGTCAGAAGAGTCAAACTCATGCTGCCAAATAAAAAAAAAAACACTCCTGCGTAACAGATGAAAGAAGAAAAGGCTTGTCCAACCCTGTTTAGGACTGACCAATAAATAGATAAAGTAAATAAATAAATGTATAAATGAATGAATGAACATGCCAAAATGTGCAAAGCACACTCATGTCAAATTAACAAGTCAAAAAATAGCCAACATCAGAGTTCCTAAACAAGTGAATTCCTTGAATACAGCCCCCAGAACTCAGACATTACAGTAGTGGAAAATCAACAAATCCCTACTAGTAAAGCTCTGGTCAAGACAAACTGCCATTAAGTAAAAACACTTGGAAACTAGGAGAAAAAAAAAACAAGAGTATCGTGGAATAAAAAAGCAAATACCTGACAATAAAGGACAAAGATCAGTGATGGCCCTACAGAACTTTCATTTCCTAGCATCCATCCATCATGTTACTGCTGAACAACCAGTTTCACTTCAGAAGCATCCATACAATTGGCTGGAGCATAGCCATTCCCAACATGATACAATGAGTAACCTCTGCTGGCCTCCTTCAGGCTGACAATAAGCCAGGAATCCCTACTTTTTGTTTTTTTGGAAGCTGAGAAATGTCAGAAAAAAATACTCCGTTGACTACTTCTCTTTAAAAAGAGATTTCCCCAGTTACCTCCAGAAATCTGACATACAAGAGTTTCTGGTGATGCATTCTAATTCATCTACAAACAAAAAGCAAACCTCCTTCCCACTCATTCCCCAAATTCTTAGACTCATGACTACAGCACCATGCTGCAGAAAAGCAAAATTATCTTCATTCTAAAACGATTCATTGGGAAAACTGGATGAAGAAAGAAAGGTCTGCCTTTCAGATCATCTCCTGGGTGGCACTAAGGTTGTTGCCTCTTGAAGGTTGACACGTTTTGCAGATTCAGGAGGGCTAGAGAGGTCAACAGACAAAAAGTGTCTTGTCCCTCTTATATGCTGTACTGTCTAACTTAACAGGGCATCACTCGGAGGGTGCAAAGATCTGTTTTGCACAGCTTAGTTGAACAAAAAATGAAAAATAAAGCAAAGCAAAATGTTACCAACAAATGTTTGTAGGACCTGTTAAGCTGGTGTGTCTGCAAAGGCAAAGGTACAACTGGCCACATTATACAGAAAATACAGTTGCGTACACTTACCATAAATGTAGATGCTCAAGTGTATTCACTGTTGCAGTCATCAAACCTGGGCCATCTACCTGCAGGCAGCCCCCAGTCGGCCCGAACACCAGAGTCCCGGGACCCCCGCGTTGGATGCCGTCTCCCCTTCCATGACATTAGGATGTCAGGTCATTAGGGGTACAAAACATGCAGTCGACACCACTACGACAGTCCTTCTTGCCCCAAATGTCAGGAGCCCCCAAAATAGGAAGCTATTATATGGTGTGAAACACCCCCAGTAAAAAGTAAATACCACTGCCATAAAAAATGGCCATAAAGAGGATAGGTAGAAAGGATAGAGAAAACCAGGAGGCTGGAGGGAGGGAAACCAGAACTGCAACAGTGAATACACTCGAACATCTGCATTTATGATAAGTACACAACTGTACTGTGTTCTTCATGTTTCACTGTTGCAGTCATCACACTTGGGTTGATTCCCAAAGCTGAGGAAGAGTGGAGGCAGTCAAGAAGTGTTAGGGCTGGCTAGCAGGCCTTGTAAGACTGCTGTAACAAATCCAGCTCTGGATTTAGAAAAAAATAGCTAAGTGGTAATGCTTGATGAAGGTGTGTACAGAACTCCAGGATGCAGCTTCCAGGATGTCCCTGGTAGGGACTCCCATGAGAAATGCTGTAGAGGTGGAAGTAGCCCTAGTGGAATGTGTTCTCATCCCGTGTGGGGTAGGTTTTCCATGGTGCTGTAGCCGAAATGGATGTAGTGTGCTATCCATTTGGAAATGGTTTGCTTTGAAATGGCCTTGCCCTCTGCCCCTGTAGCAAAGCTGACTAGCAGCTGATCAGATTTTCTGAAAGGTTTAGTCCTGGTCAAGGTAGAACCTGAGCTGTCTGTGCACGTCCTAGGAGTGCAGGATCCTTTCCCCTTTATTCTGAAGATTAGGGAAGAAGGTTGGAAAATGAATGGATTGGATTAGAGTTGCACTGGATACCACCTTAGTTATAAAGGATGGGTTAGTCCTGAGGGAAACCCTGTCAGCATGGAAAATAATGAAAGGTTCCACAGCCTTTAGTGCCTGTAACTCAAACACTCTTCTGGTGAAGTAATGGCTAGAAGCAAGGCTGTTTTCTAAGAGAGAAATGTTAACTCTGCTGAAGCAGCCTGTTCAAAAGGGGGAAGCGTGAGCTTTTCCAGTACAAAGTTAAGATCCCAGGCAGGGGTGGGAGCTCTCCTAGGGGTCCTTAAATTGTTAGCCCCTCTCAGGAACTGTTTGTATTATAATGAGCTGAGATGGCAGAGGCATGAATCTTAATGGAGGAGAAGTAAAGGCCTCTGTAGAGCAGCTCTGCTAGGTAATCAAGGATTTCAGGTAAGGAGGGCACAGCTGTGTCCTTTCCTTGAGAGTGATTCCAAGAACAATATCTTTTCCACTTTTCAGCATAGGATTTCCTAGTACTAAACCTTCTGGCCTCAAGGATGACATCCAGCACCTGCTTCCTGAGGGTTGCTGGTGGTGTATTCATAGGTTCATAGGTAGGTACTAGGCTATTGGCCCTAGGGCCTATATAAGCCCAGCCAAACGGTACCCTGGCTTTTGCCACCAAAGAAAATTATTTTCCTGTGCCCCTGTCGAGGAGAGCCACAAAAGTGATCCCCGGGGTGAATTTCCTATTTCCCATCCAATCATCATGATTTTTCCTGAAGAGTGCTAATGAGGAGCTTTGTTTGATATAGATAGGTAGTTTGTTCCAGAGTATGGGAAGTTTCTGAGATAGGAGTCTATCCCTCTAGCATGTTCTGTTTATTGTGGTGACAAGGTTTAGGTCCCTAGAGCGTGCAGCTCGGAGGGATTGGGATTTCTTTAAGTGGAGCATGTCCAACAGCTCTGGGTTTGACATAGCTTTGTATGTTAGGCAGAGATTGCCTCTGAGTAGGCGATATGCGACAGAGTAAAGCTGGAGTTTTTTGAGACAGTCTGCGTAGGGCATCTGTTTGTGGCCAGTAATCCTCTTTGTGAGGTACCTCTGCGGCCCTTCCAGTTGCTGCAGATGTCCCGTGAGGTACACACCAAAAGTGGCACTGTACTCTATAATGAGTCTAATGAGTGATGAGTAGAGGGGAACAACGATCTCTCTTTTCCTGGATGAGAAACCCCCCTGTGATTAGGTGTGCCACGCAGAAGGACCTCCTGACTACTGTGGCGATGCGATCACCAAAGGAGAGACCACCATCCACCTGCATCCCAAGGTCTCCCATTACACACTCGGTGCCAAGTAGACTACCGCCCATGTGGCAGTTAATGGGTACAGAGGTTTTTACCAAAAGGGATGACAATGCACCCCCTGGCACTGAGCTTGAGGCCACGGCCCCGACACCAGGCATCCATCTCAGCGAGGTCCCCCCGCAGGATGTCCACATAGTTAGGAGATTTGATTATGGCTCCCAGCTTGCAGTCAGCCACGAACCCCGCCCGTCAAAGACCCCCCGTGTTAGCCTGTACTTCAGAGAAGCAGACACTAAACAGGAGAGGACCCAGGATCGAACCCTGTGGCACTCCACCCGCTACCGGTCTGAAGCTGGACCTAGAGTCTGCCACCCTCAGAGTGTGGGTTCGGTCAGTGAGCCAGTTGGCAACCCATCTTGTGACATAGGGATTCATACCCAGCTTAGTGAGTTTGTCCATAATTCCAGAGTGGAACAAGTGACCACAATGCTCTGGCCTCATGGCATAGGCAAATAAATCACCGACTATGACCCAAGCAACCAATGTTCATTTAAAGACACTGTGCTGAAAGAGCCTGGCATTAGTAAACTGGGGGTGTCACCAGTGGTGGATCAATCATTCTGGGGGAAAAGTGGCTTTGGCAACACTTGCAAGAATGCACATGAATCACCTACAGTATGAGAAGGACCATGCTGCATAGCGGTGTGCCACATACATTGATGACTGGCACATAACTAGCATGTGCACCTTTAGGTAGCAACACTTGTGGAGCCCTTGTAAAGCTGCCAATGGGGGATTGGGCTATGCCCATATAACAAAACCTCCTTTCCCCATCATGGACCGCTCCCACTACAATCAACCCCTCAGCAACAGAGAACAAATGAGCTATAAAACTCTCATCCATAAATGGGGTGCATGCCAAAGCCTACATAAATGGGGTGCATGTTATGGGCATGTGCCAAGGGCTATAGTATTAGTCTTTTGCATGTTACTGATTTACTGGTTCTTTGGCTGATGGGTTACACTTCATATGTTTCTGGTTTTGTGGGTCTCTGTGCTTTGATAAACATTTAAGTCATTCATGTGAGAGATCAAGTGCATGAACTTTTCTTATAAATCAAAATCTTCTCAAAAATTGCATACTATGCTGAAAAAGAGACTGTGGCCTTTAAAGATAAGGACTTATAAATATTGTTAGGTAAATTGTCCTCTGGAGAGATAGCTATTTAATGAAACCTAAAAAGATTAAATGCTAGTGTAAAATATCAGAGATTAATGTGATTAGGCTACAATGGCAGGTGGTGGAACTGGAGGGAAACTAATATTGTCTATGGAATGAACCCCTAAATTGAAAAAAGGCAATGAGATTTTTGAAAGCCTTTAAAGATAACGAGGACTGACAGGTGGGAACATCTAATAAAAATAGCAGAAATATAAATTCTGGTTAGCAGTCAGTTTCACTTTCTCTACTAAAAACTGATTCCAGCATGATGTAGATTTGCCTTCAGGTTCTGCTTATATGTTCAAAATGGTTAATGTAAAATTGGTCAGTATACTGTTGGATAAACTGATATACAATTGACATGCATTGAATATCTAAGAGTTAGTATTAGTGTTACAATAGCACTTTCCTAATCCTGAATAGCTTATTTTTACAGTATAAAAAATAATGAGCTTGACAGACTAATGCAACACATTTTTAGGAATGAATGAAAATAAAATAAAATGCTCCTATCTAAATTTTTCATGGCATATTTTTGTGGGATATGTAAATCTCTTTATTATAAGCACAGAGTTCAGTTGTACAAATTCGTTTTTTATATTGTTAACTTGCTTTTCTTTCTTAAAGTGCCTTTATGGAATACATTAGCTTTACAGTTCTTAAAAGCAATAGATTACGTTTGTAATGAGATAAAGGCCACAAATTATACTCATAATTTTTATTGTCATTTCTGATTATTTATTATTTATTGACATTTGATTATTGGGAAAGTCAAACTGGGTAGAAGCCCATTTTCAGCGGAGGGCTGGGAGAAAACTTCAAATTATTAGAAAACATTTTAAGAACAATAATTATACAATCTTCAAAAATAAAAAAAAAGAAACAAAACAAAAAATATTAAGATGATTCATAGGTTCATAGGTTCGTACTAGGCTAATGGCTCTGGAGACTTTATAAGCCTAGCCCATAGGATTACCCTTGCATTTTGCCCCCCAACCTTAGTTTCCAGTGCCTCTGTCGAGTAGAGCCACTGGAGTGATCCCTGGGGTGAATTTTCTATTTCCCATCCACTCATCAAGATTTCTCTTGAAGAGGGCCAGTGAGGTGCTCTGTTTCACATGTATGGGAAGTCTATTCCATAGCATGGGCAGTCTCTGGGTTATGATCCTGTCCCTCCAGCACATTTTGTTGATTGTGGTAATGAGGTTGCGGTCTCTGGAGCATGTAGTGCGGAGGGATCGGGATTTCTTTAGATGTAGCATTTCTAACAGGGCTGGGTCAGTCGTGGCTTTGTAAGTCAAGCAGAGATCACCCTTAAGTAGGCGATATGAGACAGAGAATAGTTGGAGTTTTATGAGCCTGTCCATGTAGGACAAGTGTTTAAGGCCTACAATCCTCTTTCTGAGGTACTTTTGCGGCATCTCCAGTTGTTTCAGGTGTCTAGTGAGGTACATGCCAAGTGGGGCATTGTACTCGATGACTAGCCTAATGAGGGAAGAGTAGAGGGAGACAATGACCAGTTTCTTCTTCGATGTAAAACCCTTAGTAATGAGATGTGCCACATAGAAGGACTTTCTGACCACACTGGCAGTGTGGTGGTCAAAAGAGAGGCTACTGTCAACCTTTGTCCCCAGATCTCTTATAACTCCTTTAGTGTTCAGTGGACTGCCGTCGATGTGGTACTTCATGGGATCCAGGTTTTTCCTAAAGGGGATGATGACACATTTTTTGGCATTGAGCTTAAGGCCATAGTTCTGACACCAGTCTTTGGTCTCAGTGATGCCATTCTGTAGGATGTTAACATCACTTGGGGAGTTAATAATGGCTCCCAATTTGCAATCGTCTGTGAACTTTGTCAGCCAGAGTCACTTTGTGTTAGCCCGGACTTTTGAGAAGTAGATACTAAACAGGAGAGGACCCAGGACCGATCCCTGTGAGACTCCAGTCGTGAGTGGTCATCAGTCTGCCTTGGAGTCAGCTACTTTCACACTGTGGGTTCTATCTGTAAGCTAGTTTGCAACCCACCTAGTGATATAGGGGTTGATGCCTGGCTTAGTGAGTTTTTTTTATGATTCCTGAGTGGGGAATGGTATCAAAGCCTTGGTCAGATCAAGGTAGGCTGTATGCACCACCTTGCCTTCATCCACAGCTCTGGTGACTGACTCAAAGAAGTCAACCAAGTTGAGCAGGCATGATCTACCCTTCACAAAACCAAACGGTGTGTGATCCAGAGTTTGGAGATTCCATATACCCCTGTTTATTAGGTCCATGATGATGCATTCCATTACAGTCTTTAGGTGCATGTTTTTATGTTACAGGAAATCAGTTAAAATGTCACTTATTAAGAGTGAATAAGGAAGACTTGGTGTTGACTTGTGATGTAAATTTCCAGTTTCAAAGTCTGTAAAAGAAAATGGCACTTTCCTTCAGACCACAGGCTTGGTGTCCACCTTCAGTCAGGCCACCTTACAACTCTCAGTGCATCCATACAAACAGCTCCCCCTGCTACTCCTTATGATTCTGCTGCTAGTCACTTGTAGAGCGCATCCTCAGGCATGATCCTGGAACTTCACAGCTTTTTATGATGAAAGTTCCTAGTGAGGCTCACTCTTGGTCATGAAGTCTGGCTCAGTGAGAGTATAGTATCTGTCAGGCTATGGATTACCAGCCTTCCTTTTAACAAGAGCTCTTCTAGATGTCCTATCAGAATTCTTACATGGTTTAATGCATAATATACAGAGCATATACACATCAGCACTGAGTTTCTACCTGTAATATTTAGTGTACACAGCACTTTTATAAATAAAATTGACATTTGTATAAATAGAACAGTCACACTGCCATAATACAGATAGGTAAAACATATTCCTTTTTTTGTAGTGCAAAACAGTTAGTAAACCAAAGCAACATGTATACAAAGTAGTAAATAAAGAGAAACGCAAGTTGTCATCAGTGAGCTCTCTGTCCTCTTAAATTGATAAACTTCATGAAAATCTCATATCCATCCATTACTCAGTCTAAATTCCAGGATTTTCTGGGATTCCCCCCAAAAAATTAAATAAAACTGTCACGGCTGCTCACCACATAAATAACTGTTCTTCTGAAACCATATTAGCAAAATATTATGCAAAAATCTGGTAATGTTTGTAGCAAAGTATTTGTCACTTTTATAATGAAAATGTGCTTTTAACATTTTTCTTGATTTTCCCACCTACTTACACCATTCAAATTGTACCATGTGTTTATACCTCCATATTAGATGATTTGTTTATTTATGTTTGCTTGTTTGCTTGTTTCCTTATTTTATCATGCATCTTCTTATGGTAGCATATTTAATCAAATAACGTGATGCTCAGGGGAGTGCAAATAAGGTGCATTCCAAACGCTACTGTGTTAATATGTTGAATTTATAAGTTTACTGTTTATTTAGAGGATGGGGAAAGATTTGGTGCGAGTCCCATTAGACGTGATATTGCTTTGCATAGTAATGTCAAATGATAGTTCAGTCTATGGAATTTGTACATAGCATACAAGTAGAGATACCAACCATTATTCACAAATCATAGCAATAGAGTATGCAGAGAATATCCACCCCTTTTGTGTATTTAAAATATATTTAGTTGTATTGCAGAAGAAAAAGGGAGATTTACTCACAGGGCTTGCTAATGTGAATAGTGCTTCAAGCAAATATGCTGTTTCTCCCACCTGTTGCTCTGATTTTCTGAACAATGGTAAGTATGACTTCTAAACATTTTCTCCATGAATATTACTGTCTAATCTCTAGCACGTCTCCAGTTATGATAGTCCGTCTTATTAATGGATATTTTACTTGTTTCATTTTATTATTGTCAATGAGTAAAAATGAGCATGGAATCTCCTTTTAAAGACCAGCTTTATATTTTCTCACAGTGGGATCTTGAGATGGAGAAAAATAAAGAATTACTAGATGCCTTCCTAAGGGCTGTTTAATTCTGTGTCCTTCAGCAGCTGGGTAGAGGGTACTCACTGCGGAGGAAAGCTCATTTATCTTGAAGTTTCAAGAACACTATAACATCAGACTGCCACTGTTCTACAGGGAAACAAAAAACATCAGACATGCCACAGAAAGAAACCATTTAGCAACACTGTCCACAGCAAGAGACTGATACACTGTTATTAGTGGAAAAGCTTGACAGTCCACCTCATCGCTCTACAATAAGCACAGATTCTATTCAGCTGTAATACTTCAGGAAATGTACTTAGTTTTCATGCCCATATTCTTCCGACCAGAAGCCTCACAAATTGTTCCAGACCAGTACATGAAACATGAGTGGGCAGAAAATATAATGTCTGATACAGATAACCTAAGTAAGGCAGTCATTTTCTATGGTTATATACTTAAGCATTCTATTAAATACAGCTCAAGAGAAACAGAGGCTTTTAAGAATTCACTGCTTTTTTTTTTTCAAAATTGTTGCAATATTCACTGTGAGATGCATACATAGGATATCAATGTCAAAGATCTGGAAAACAAAGTAAAGCATTTGCAGCTGGTTATCAGGGTATCTGCAGGTGATATCCATAATTATAACCTGTACTTTATGGAGGATACAGGGAAGGGTGTTTGGGAACACCTTATGTTGTTCTGGTCCCCTCTCAATAATTAGTATTTCATAAAAGCAATACAACCCAATATCAAAATTTTTATTTTATTTTATTTTTATTTAGTTTTATTTATCATTTGTTGACCGGGAAAGTCCGACTAGGTACCACAGAGCCTGTTTTCAGCTGGGGCCTGGGGAGAAATGCTCCAGATGCATTCCTTTGGAATTTAAATACTGAGTGTATTCCATTTGCCTGGTTGACTCTTAGTGTAAAGTGTTAGAAGGTCTGGTTTTATCAAGCAAAGTAGTTACTGACAGAGATTTTAAGCTTCATATTTATAAAGCTGTGGGTTAAATATATGCAGGACTCTAAGGTGTTGTGATAGAGTTAAGGTGATGTTAGAACATTTTGGACGTTTTGAACTGCAGGATTTGCCACTGGTATACATGGCTTTTCAAACTGCAGGGTGTGTTGGTATTTTAAAACACATTGAGATTTTAGTAGGTGTTATCACTGAGCTAATTACAAAGAAAAAGAAAAAGAAAGAAAATATAACATATATATATATATATATATATATATATATATATATATATATATATATATATATATAGGGTCTATGTCATCTAATCCGACATTCCAAAATTTCGAACACCTTATGTTCGAATTTGGAAGTTCGAAATATGACAACATCGAAACATCAGAACAGCGAATTTTTTCCCAGGGAAAAAATTTGCTGTTCCGAAAAACACGCACACAACACAGGCACACCAAAAACATAATAAACCTAAACTACACCTTAGATGCACAACTATCTATGCACTAACCTTAACCCAAACCCTAACCCTAAGCTCCGTCACTATCACACACTTACTTTACTCGCACCCTAACCCTAAAGTCCATCACTATCACACACTTACCTTACCCGCACCCTAACCCTAAAGTCCATCACTATCGCACACTTACCTTACGCACACCCTAACCCTAAAGTCTGTCACTTTCGCACACTTACCTTACCCGCACCCTAACCCTAAAGTCCGTCACTTTCACACACTTACCTTACCCGCACCCTAACCCCAACATCTGTCACACTCGCACACTTACCTTAACTCGATCAGTAAGTTTCGCACCACAGTACAGAAAATGTCGAAGCTGTGGAAACAGCCAATCAAATTCTTTCCTTGAGAAAGAATTTGAATTTCCATGGCTTCGACATTTCTATTTTTCGAACTTTCCTGTTTGAACTTCCAGTATTCGACATTTGAAATGGTCAATTAAATAACAGGTACCTATATATATATATATATATATATATATATATATATATATATATATATATATATATATATATATATATATATATATATTATACAAAAAATATAATTAAAAGATGGTGTATGCAGATCTTGGCAGGGGAATAATATCCAATATTGGCTGAAAGAGATGTTTATCCTTTTTATTTTTGTTTCAGAGTTACACTGGCCAATGTGCTCTCTTGAGCTTTTCATACAGTGAACTCAGACCTTTGACTAGCAGAGTTTGCTGATTACTGCATGCTGGGTGTTATTATCTGAACACCTCTTCATATGATTTTGCTTCAGCAAGAACTAATCCTCACAAAGCAAAGGTGTACTGAAAAAGGGCTAATGTGAAGTACAAAAAATGTAGTTTTGTTCCATTTGGGGGGGGGGGCATCTTCAACTTAGAATATAGCCAGCATGCCATTCCAAACTGACACTGTAGTCAGGGACCTTGGCACCTTGGTCAACAACTTCCTCTCCTTGACCACTATGTAGCATCAGTAGTCCTGAAATCCTTCTATCAAAATGACCGACACATAAGAATACATAACATAGGTCAAATAAATCATCTCTCTGTACCTTGCTTTATTTAGACCAATTGTAGACTGCAATGCCCAGTTTGGTATGCACCAGCTGACACATCACACAGCTACAAAGGCCTAGCACTGCGTTCCAAAGTAAAAAAAATATTGCTGGTTTAAAGACGCTTGACTTCCAATACAGACTAGGATCCTTATCACTATGCTTAGTCTCTCACAGAGTTTTATGTGGACAGCTTTCCATTTCATTAAGGACCCAAATCTCCTTCACTGTTGCATCTGCACAAAACAAACAGCTCCACAAATACTGGAATGAAGGATTTAAATCTCCACAAAAATATAAATAAAACATGCTGGAAGGACAGATTAAGGGACCTAGGTTTTATCCCATCATTGGAATAAATTACACTTACACATTAAGCAAAGTGACACCCTTGCAGCCTTCAGAACAAACCTTGATAACTGAAAGGGCCTGACTTGCCTCTTGTACAAGTGTGTGACGCATTATGAGGGTGGGTATCAGCAAGATGTAAATGGCCTTATGACCTACTTGCTTTGCACGTCTGATGATCCTAAGATCCTACTTCTCTCTCTCATGTCTAAGTCAACTATCCATGTATTGAACATTAGCACTGACACAAATCCATAATGGTTCCTTGGCCCCTTAGTACTGATACTTATTTATTTACCCTCAGTCTTTTAAATACAGTTTTTATTCTGACCTGGAGCTATCTGAATAGCTGATTTGTATCTCAGTTATACTAAACATTGATCCTTCTCGATTGAAATACCTTTGTGTTTTAACAGCCAAAATAGATCTAATTAGTTTATGCAGATTATGAAGAATCTTTAACTGTTTGTCATCTAATTATACCTCTGTTTTATTTTTGGATGAAAATAATGATTTAGCTGAATAATTACAAGTGTAAATGTAGAGGCATGAAAACAAACAGCAGAAACCAAGCATACAGATAAAATCTCAGAAAATAAAACTTTAAATGCTACAAGCTAATGCATTTTTATAAAGCATTCAAAGCAAAAAGTCACCTTGCTTATTAATTTTATTTTAAATATATCTATTAAAAAGTTTTACCACACACAGTTGTGATAGTCTCCTCAAACATTTTATATATATAAATATATATAATATTTATTAGCATTTGTTTGCAGGGAAAGCATGGCTGGGTGAAAAGATACCCCCTTTCAGATGAGGCCTGAGATAGAAAATCTTACAAGATGTATACAGTACAGTCCTACCTCTCAACTGTACACATTTTCATAGAATATCTAGATTTTTGCTTCATATTTTTGGTCCGCTTTTAATAAAATTGTGATTTTTTGGCAAATTAGTCTCAAATCATTAAAGAGTGAAATTAGAAAATAATGACAGTCCCTTGAGTTTCAGACTTTATACCCTTCTGAAAATGCATGCTAATGCAAAACCTGTTGTTCTACTTTCTAGGTTTATAAGAGCAATACTTAAAAAATTGTCCCTGTTTTTGGGCTTTGTCCCCTTTTTTATGGCTTTGTCCAGATTTCCTGCTGTATGAGGTTCAGAGGTAAGAATACAGTACAATATTACACAATACAATATAATTCAGTGCAAAATAGCAAATGTTAATTATCACATACAAGATACAAAAAATAAAACACAAAAATGATAGATCCTGGAAATCGTATTCTTCAGAATGACATTTCGGTTTTATTAAGTATCTCTGGTGAATGTTAATTAGATTAATAGACAGGTGCAATGTAATGTGAAGGGCATTGCTATCATATAGCATATTCCCTGGTAAAACATTTAGGTGTATTTAAGTTATTGAGTGTTCTAATGAAGGGTCAGAAGCATGGATTATGCAAGAAGAACAACAAATACTACAGACAGAGGACAGATGGATACAGCAGCAGCAACATGCAGCCAGGAGAACAGTTGCAGGAGCATAGTTTGGAACCAAAGAGATGGGTCTTAGAATTGCTTTGAAGTATTTTAGATTTATGATTTGTATTAGGTCTTGTGGTAGAGTGTTCCAACATTTGGATACATATGAAGAATACATTACTTCACCTTTTTTTTTTTTGTTTGGTCAATGGACTTGTGCAGAATTTATGTCCTTAGTACTGAGAGACAGCATTTGTGTGTTTTCTTGGTTCCTTGCCTTTTGCCCAGTGAGCCCCAGTGACCTAAGCATCATCATTCCCTTTTTGGTATGAGGACCATTAAGGCTACTCCATATGAAATCCAAGAAACATGGACTGTCATCTGCAGAAGTGAAGAAGACCAAAAGCCGTTATACAGTGGTGTCTGGTCACAGTCACTGTCCTTTAATGTGCAGTGACATCACAAAGTATCTCCTCATTACTGTTCAGGCTATAATTAAATGCACACCCTTCTCCTGGGTTACGAGAACTGCATCATCCTCATACCTCATCTGACCCTTCCCACTCCCTATCTTTATTCCAAAACATTGGTTGCTGATGGAGTAGATGGATGCTTTCCTTTCAAATCAGTGAGCTATGAAGAAGAGAATGACATCTGTTCAATATATGTTAAAGAAGAGGGCTGGTAGAACAGAACTAAAACAAAAAAAAAAATGAACAAAAAGTGCTCATAGGTTAGTACTAGGCTGACTGCCCTTGAGTCATTTTCAGCCTAGCCAATTAACCCCTGTGAGATTCAAACTCTGTATCTTGTGTTTGCAAGGCAAACACCTTAACCATTAGGCCACCCTCCCAACCTGTTATAAGAGCATCACATACTACAAACATAAATGACTAGATTTACACAGAGAGTTCAGAAAATATTGTTTGACAGACAGACTAATGGATGCATTGAATGTACTAACAGACGGGATATTGTGTGTGTGTCTCTCTATATATATTTATATATATCTATGTGTGTGTGTGTGTGTATTTACATATATATATACAGACATACACAGATGCGTGTGTGTATATATATATATATATATATATATACACAGATGCACACATATGCATATGTGTGTGGGTGTGTATATATATATATATATATATGTGTGTGTGTGTGTGTTTTGTTTGTTTTTTAAAGCTAACTGCCATTGCGAGCCATTTTAAGCCTAACCAATTATCCCTTGTGAGGCTCAAACCCTGCACCTTGTGTTTGCAAGACAAACACCTTAGCCATTAAGCCACCCTCCCAACCAAACAAACAGCCTCTGCAAGGCTCAAACCCAGGACCCTGCACACTACAGCCAAAGTGATTGACCACTAAGAATTTCAGTATTTCGAGCCCAAGAGGCCGAATCCACATAATAGTGAAAGTTTAGAAGCGCAAAATCCAAAACCTCAAATACTGGAGGTTTTGAATTTCACGCTTCTAAAGTTCTGCTATGGTTATGTATTCAGGTAAGTGTGTGTTAAGGGGTTTGGGGAGGGGCTGTGGTGTGTGTCAGTGTGTTTGTTGCTGTGATGTGTGTGTGTGAAGAGAAAGTAGCTCGTGTGGTGGTGTTTTGTGTGTGTTTGTATGCAGTGCAACCTTGGAGTGAGAATATTTAAGTAGGGGGGTATGGGGAGTGCAGGGGACTTTCCCCCCTGCTTTCATGTGGTAGAGTGATTGTGTGTTTGTGTGATGGATGGTGTGTGTGTGTGTGTGTGTGTGTGTGTGTGTGTGTGTGTGTGTGTGTGTGTGTGTGTGTGTGTGTGTGTGTAGTAAAACCGCAAAATTCAAAATTTCCGGTTTCTGAGGTTTTGAATTTCGCGGTTTTTAGTTTTCATTGTTTTGTGGATTCCACTTTTTAGGCTCGAGATACTGAAATTTGAGATTTCAGTATTTCGAGCTTCTGAAGTGAATCTATATATATATATATATATATATATATATATATATATATATATATATATATATATATATATATATATATATATATATAGATAGATAAATATAGACAGAGAGATATATAGATCATACCTCTCAACTTCTCAGTGCAAGAAATCTGGACAAAGTCAGAAAGAATGGGGGGACAAAGGCCCAAAAAAAGGGACAGAATTTAAATATTGCTCCTATAAGTTTAGAAAGTTGCTAGAATAACAGGTTTTGCAATATTTATATTTTCTGAATGGTATAAAGTCTGAAACTCAAAGTCTGTCATTATTTAGTGACTTCAATCTTCAATGATTTGCCAGAAAACCACAACTTTTTTGAGGTACAGACCAAAAGTATGAGGCATAAATCTGGACATTCTGTGAATATATATATATATATATATATATATATATATATATATATATATATATATATATATATATATATGTACACACACACACACACACACACACACACACACGTCTATATGTGTGTACACATACACATATATATATATATATATATATATATATATATATATATATATAGTTTGCAGACAGTTGGTAGAATGACTAGCTATGTCGACATCTGTTTGGTCAACACCATTTGGTCAACAGACGCGCAAGATCAATAATCCTTGGGTAGGGGAATATTTCCTTTCCCCGGTGATTGTGAGATCACTGAATTGCTATATATAATTAGAAGGAGATGAGGGTGTACAGGTAAGCTTGACCTCCCCCACAAAAACCCTTTATTTTGTACTGTGTTCCAGGGTGATCCTCAGAGCATGCAGGGAACATATCAGTGTTTGTGGTGTTGATTGTTTAACATAGATATTCTCTTTATCACATACAACACTGAAGACGGACTTGATGCTGGTATATGAAACCTTTCAGGGGGAAAAATTGATTAGGTTCACTATTTTGCAAGGCAAATTGTAATTCAAGTCAAGCAAAATATAATGTGTAAAACTAGAATAAATTGGTGTAGAGAACTAAAACTTTCTCTTGACTGATACATTTATTTATTTTTATTTATTTATTGACATTTGTTAACCGGGTTTGTCCAACTGGGCTTGTGGCCCATTTTCAGTGGAGACTCGAGGAGAAAAGCTCCAGTAAAACATTTTAAAACAAGTACAATTTTAAACAATATTGATATAATAGCAGTTATAGCAAAACGATTCACATATGTTGGGATACATGCATAAAATTAAAGTTGCATTAAAAAGAAGCTAAGTAACAATTTTACATTGATATAGTTCAATAGGTTAACAATTAACATTTTTTTGTTTGTAGAAAATTGTGCAAATGCATAGTAGACACATTGGAGAGAGAGGTGTAATGAGGTACTAAGTATGGTCCTTTTGAGGGTACATAAAGGGAAGGAAGACTAGGTAGGGTCATGGCAAGGGTAGGTTCTGAAATTGAGAAAATAAACTTTTAGCTCATTTTTAAAGTGTGAAGTGTGGGAGATTGAATGTAAGTCAAGGGGAAGTTTGTTCCAAGCATGGGCAAGGGAGTGTTTGTAGAGTAGTTTGCCTACTGACTTTTTTGGGTGGTAGATATCAAGTAATTGTTGGTTAGAAGTACGGAGGGTCTGGGATGGGATGTAGATGCAGACTAAGGAAGATAGAGATGGAGAGAAGGAGGGTTTATAAAGAATAGAGTGTAGCATATGAAATTGATAAGATAGCAGAAACTGGGGAAGTTCAAGCCATTGAAGAGTTTAAAGAAATGCAGTGGTATAAGTTGTATAGGGAGTTAGTAATGAATCTGGCTATTTTATGGTAAGTCTGTTGCAGTTTGTTTAGAGTGGAGGCCTGGATATTGGTAAGAACTGGGGCGGCGTATAAGAGGGAGGGGAGGAGGAGTGCCTGGCCCAGGGTAAGTCTAGATTCAGGGGTTAGGAATTATTTGTTCCTATATTGCAGACCTAGTTTCTGGTTTGTTTTTTTTATACATTGGAGTATGTGTAGGTTGAACTTGAGTTTGTCATCGATAATGACCCCTAGGAGTTTTGTGTGGGTGTCAGGTTGGATATATGTATTGTTAGAAGATGTAATAAAAAGGAGGTTTTGTGATGAAAAAGAGAACGGGGAAGGAAAAGTAGGAGTTTGGTCTTTTTGGGATTTAGGATCAATAGGTTGTGAGAGAGCCATTGTTCAGTTGATAGTAGGGCCTGTTGGGTCAGGGAGTGTAGTTCAGGAATGTTATTTGAGATGGATATAAGTGTGGAGTCATCGGCATACTGAATAAGGGAGGATTCTTTGCATGAGGTGTAAAGATCATTGGTGAAGATGTTAAACAAAAGAGGTCCCAAGATGGAGCCTTGGGGAACACCAGTGGAGATGGGAAGGAAAGGTGAAGAGGATGAGAGGCATTTGACAGATTGTTCCCTGCCAGATAGGTAACTACTAAACCAGGCAAGTGCGGAGGGGGATAGGTGGAGATTTGTGAGTTTGGATAGTAGTAGAGGATGAGAGACAGTATCGAAGGCTTTGGAGAGATCTAGGAAGAGACAGGAAATGAGTTTATTGTTGCCTAGGGCCTCTGCAATGATAAGAGTGAAGGAGAGGAGGGCAGTGGTGGTGCTGTGGTGAGAACAAAATCCATGTTGGGTAGGGGTAAGTAAATGGTGTGTGAGGAGGTGATTGAGAAGCTGTGAGTGAATACATTTTTCTAATATCTTGGAGAGGGGGGACAGAATGGCAATGGGTCAGTAGTTTGAGGGGTCAGTGGAGTTTCCACCTTTATGAAGAGGGATAGTGAAGAAAGATTTCCAAAGGGTGGGGACAGTTGATTCCAGAATAGATCGATTAATTAATATAGATACAGGATAGGCAACTGAGTCAGCAGCAAGTTTGAGGAATGTAGGAGATAGATTGTCAGTGGAAGGAGAGCAAGGTTTTAGCTTGAGTAGTAGAGATTTGATGTAAGTAATGGGAACTGGCTCAAAAGAAAACAAAGTTCTGTTAGTGGGACTTGGAGAGGTGGGTGTCAAAGTAGAGTTTGGCTTAGAGGTTACCAGATTTTGGATGGAAGAGATAAAGTGTTTATTCAGGAGGGTAGCTGTTTCCTGAGAGGAAGAGTTAGGGTATGGGAAGGGATTAGAGGGCTTTCCAGGATAGAGGATGTTGTTGAGAGTTGACCAACATTTTTGAGGATTGGATTTGTTGTTAAGCTGAGCAGAGCTATAGTATAACTTTTTGTCATTAGTTGTATGTTTTTTTTTACAAGGTTCCTCAGTTGCCTGTATTTTTGAAGAAAAGGTGGTTGTTTAGTTTTAGTCCAGGTTTTCCAAGCATGATCTCTTTGTTTCATAAGGGACCTAGTCTCTTTGGAGAGCCAGGGAGCATGGTTTGATTTTACTCTGATCTTCCTAGAGGGAGCTAAGGAGTATAGGGTATTCATGAAAATGCTATTGAAAGTGCTTAGAGCATCATTTAGGGGGAGGTGTTTTAGAACTGACCAATCTATGTTGTGGAGAATGGAGTTAAATTGGGATGAATTGAAAGTCGATAGTTTTCGACAGTCTTTAATAAGGTGGGGTTTAGGAATATGGGAGTAGTGTCTTAAGATGGTGGTAGGGAGATGATCACTGAGGGAGTCAGGTAAGGTGGTGGGATTGTGATATTGGTGGGGGGAATTGGTAAGGATCCAGTCTATGATGGAGCTGGAAGAGGAATTTTTATGGAAGCGAGTGGGAGATGTTATAAGTTGGTGGAAGCCGTGTAGGTGGATACTGAGTTGGGGGGAGTCAGTTGTGAGTTTGGACCAATCTATGTTGACATCACCAAGGATAAGTGTCTCATATGGTATGCTGTGGGAGAACCAGGATAGGATGTTTTCAAGAATGGGCAGATTGTTACCAGGAGGAAGATAGATAGAGGCAATTGTAAGTTTTTTGTGGGGATTCAGATGGCAGTTAAGGATGATAATTTCAGCTGGCTGGGAGGAAGTCAGGAATTGGGGAAGGGTATGGCGAGAGGTTAAGAATGTTTGAGTCAAGGATGGCCATGCCACCACCTTTTTTTACAGGTCTATCAGATCAGAAGATATTATAACCTGGTGGGAGTATTTCACTATTTGAGATGTGTGGCTTGAGCCAGGTTTCAGATAGGGAGAGGATGTGAGGGGTATTGAGAGCTATCCATGAGTGCAGCTCAGTGACTTTATTTGCTAGACTCTGAATATTCAATGAGTAAATAGTTAAGTATTTGGATGGAGATGATTGTAGTGACTGAGGTTGGTGAATGTTAAAGGAGTAAGATGGGGGCAGTGTAGAGGTAGTTTTGGGGAGAGAAGAGGGGCCAGGGTTGGGATGGATATCTCCAGAACAAAGTAGGTTTTTAGTGAGGAGAGAGTGTGTAGTAGATGCTAGATGGAGTTTGCATAGTTTTGACTTAGTTTTTGTGGGAAGGTTTAAAAACCTGTATTACGGATAGTTTATATAGACTTGAGATATACATAGTAAAGAGATTAGGGGAGATAGTAAAACATGAAGTAGTTGGATATATGTTGTATGAGTGAGAAATTGGTGAACATATGAGTGGGTCAGAGAGATTGGAGTGGTAAGAGGTGGAGATAGAGAGAATAAGGAGTAGTGTAGAAGATATTAGAAAATAATACATGTTGGAATAAAATATGGTCAGATAGAGTAGGTAGAGAGACAGTGTATTAGATGAAGTGTTGACAAGATTGACAGAATAGTAAGGTGGTTGTGGCAATAGGCAGGAAGTGGAATTGTAGTGGCCAGTGGGACAGGAAGGGGAGGGATAGTTAAGTATAAAGGTAATTGTAATGGGGTTGGGTGGGCATGGGGGTAGGGTAGGGGAGCAAAGTGAGCCCGAGCTTAGCGAGGGCGAACGGAGCGGGTCTAGCACCCTGGTCAAAATGAAGTCATAGAAACAATCAGAAAAGATAGTGAAAAACTAACCTGAGAGACAAGGATATAAAGTTTCTAAAGGTATAGTCACCAGAAATAAAATAAAAAGAAATAAAATATGAGCAGAAGTAAGCTTACAAAAGGACACTGGCCTCAAGCTACAAAAGTACATTTACTTGAAGGAAACTCAGTGCTGTATGGTTAAAATAAGCTACAATAGAGAGGGGCATGGCAGGGGGAGAGAGAGGTATTACTAGCAGCTAAAAGCAGGGCAAAACATAAAAAAAACATTAATATGTAAGAGTCTGAAGACAGTAAAATAGGGCAGGTGCACTAGGAAAGGCAATTATGAGTGAGGCTAGAAATGAATTCAGGGAAGGGTAAAGTGCAGAACAGGAGAATATACACAGAAACAGTATGAGGATAGTGGGTAACCAAAGAGAAAGGATAGGAGCTGCTGGCGTCTGCTTTTCGTGGTGACTAGCAAAAAAAACACTGTAAATTCTTGTTATGCTTATAAAGTCTAGCATTAATTAAAAGATTAGCTTATGTAGTAGTTATTTACTGGGACACATACTTCAGTGGTATTATTTTAAGCTTAAAATGGTGGCTTCCGGACAGATAGTTAGAGTTGCAGGGTATCTGTTAAGGTCCTCAAACCTGTGCTTCCTGTACTGTGGCCAGGAGAGAACCGCAGGGAAAAATCCACTAGGGTTCAGTGGTATTATTTTAAGCTTAAAATGGTGGCTTCCAGACAGATAGAGTTGCAGGGTATCTGTTAATGTCCTCAAACCTGTGATGCCTGTACTGTGGCCAGGAGAAAACTGCAGGGAAAAATCCACTATTGTTCAGTGGTATTATTTTAAGCTTAAAATGGTGGCTTCCAGACAGATAGTTAGAGTCACAGGGTATCTGTTAAGGTCCTCAAACCTGTGCTACCTGTACTGTGGCCAGGAGAAAACCGCAGGGAAAATCCACTAGGGTTCAGTGGTATTATTTTAAGCTTAAAATGGTGGCTTCCAGACAGATAGTTAGAGTTGCAGGGTATCTGTTAAGGTCCTCAAACCTGTGCTGCCTGTACTGTGGCCAGGAAAAAAACGCAGGGAAAAAGCCACTAGGGTTCAGTGGTATTATTTTAAGCTTAACATGGTGGCTTCTGGACAGATAGTTAGAGTTGCAGGGTATCTGTTAAGGTCCTCAAACCTGTGCTTGCCTGTACTATACATTTTAAAAGTTTGACAAGGAAATTGGACATATTATTATTATTATTATTATTATTATTATTATTATTATTATTATTATTATTAATATTACTATTACTATTACAGACCAATCATTTGCAATATTGGTAGAAAACTAGGTTGGTGTCAGTGAAGCTGGATGGTATATTTTAAGAAATTAATGTGTATAAATCTACCATCTAAGCACTTCTACATTTCTGAATTGACTAGGCTACACATTTTAAAGGGTAGAATTATGAAAAGCATTGGAGCTACAAAATAAAATAATAACGTGTCTTAGTGTTAGATGAGGGGCTTTAAATATCTATATATATATATATAAATACCATTGTTTTTGTGTCAACAAGGTTATGTGTCAGTATAAAAACAGAGAAGTTAAACATGCCAGCAAATTTTACTTTGTTTAATATTTATGTATTATTTATCATCTATACTGACCTCTTATATATGCTATGTGTATTTTCCTTTGAAGTTACATAAACTGAAGACTAGCTTCATCAGTGCAACCTAGTGTGGTCCTGAAACTGATCATTTGTAGTCTGTATCCTACCACACTTAACCAACTTAAATAAAACTAAATATATAAATTTGTCTGCTAAAATAAACGTGATTGATTTATTCAGAATGGCAAGCCAGTTCTTGTCACCTACTAATAGATGTATAAAATTAGTTCTGACCATTTAAGTCAAAGAGGATCGTAATTTTCCTTAAGCTTTCTATCACCAGGATTACTATTTATTTCTGGCCTTGACAGTCATGTACAAAGTGAAGAACTAAACTTAACTATATTAGTGTGCAGTGAAAACATTTGTTATCAATATGAAACTAACCATATCATTCGACAATAAAAAAATCTGAATTGGTAAAGTAAACCTCAAGAAGAATTCACATATTCTATTTTAAGAACAATGTTACACTTAAATTAGGACAGCCTCAGGCTTATATCTGCAGAATTAAAACAATGATTCAAAGTTTCGCAAAGGAAGTACATAATTGTCCTCATATGCCATAGGAACTTGAAAGTACTCTGATTTAGATACATTCCTATGAGACCTTAGTTAAGTTTAATGGAAGAACCAAAGGTCTCTGAACACACCGGGCTTCATACGAAAAAAAAAAAAATTACTTTGATTTGCGAATAACCCACATCTCTACTCAAACTGTCAAGACAAAACTCTATGGAATTATTAGAAACAAATAGTTATCTTAGGGTACATACATGCCTCATAACCTATCTTTCTCTTCATTTGCAAGAATGAGTTTGAATTGCAATGTATAATATGAACATTTAATAATATGCACAAGAAAGATTTAACAAATAACATTGAACATTGCAAAACAAATGTTACTTTAATAGTGTTGCATTCCAAGATATCCACTTCAGTGTTATACATTCATTTACATAACTTATGTAGAAAGCAGCAGTGTTATGAGTCAGACAGGTTTCTTTGTTATGCAACAATTCCCATAATGCAGCAGATTACTTATGATACTGTTAACTATATTGACTCATTCCTCTAATGGAAATGTCTTTCATGTTTCTATGAGTAAGAACATGTTCACATACGTAGTTGTTTTATTGCTAGCTACAATTAATAAAACCTGCTTACTGCACTTAATGGAGAAGTAGCACTTTAAAGGATTGCTTATTACATTAGTGACTTTTCTGTATCCTAGGTTACTCAAACAAAATTATCTGCTGCCTCTGTCATATGAAAATTATTTGTTTAACTAAAGTTCCTTGTAAAAGACTTTGAAACTTTATTTAGTTTATGACTGACTATGTAGTAAGTGATAGTTTAATAAAGAGTGTCTTGTTTTAAAAAGGCAGGAATTGAATATTGTTTGCAATATTGTTCAGGTTATATGATACATAGCAATATATGTGAAGTATAATGTTTGTTATATTAATATAGTTTGATTACTTTTATATGAATGCAAATCTGCTTGTGTCACAAGTGATAAATCAATAAAGGTGTTTGGAAAAAAAAGGAATAAAGGGAAATGTTTATGTAGGTTAACTGCAGAAATTTGATGAGATTTATGTAATCTGTGCACATGTGACATCAGTTTACTCTCGCATTTACTCACTGAGAGAAAAGAAAGACTAATAAATTACCTGAGAAAGCCATAATGTTATTTGTATCAAAACTGTAAATGTCTGATTTTCCAAACTAAATGTAGTTTGTTAGTTTCTGTCTGCTATACTATTTTTCATACTTTCTGTACGTTCTTTTCCTCTTGCTACATTGAGTCTTTATCTAATACAAAACCACTCTGTATCCTACTTACTTATATTAACAAAACCGACTTCTCATAACACACTGTAAAGCAGCATCTGTATGTTCACATGCAGACATATAGAAACGCACGCACACACACACACACACACACACACATGCATGTGTGCACTCACACGCATACATGTATGTGTGTACACTCACACACACATGTACACTGATACACATGCACAAACACATGCACACATATGTGTATACACTCACACACACACATATGCATGTTCAGCACACACACACACACACACACACACACACACACACACACATATGCACACAAACACATGCACACACACATGCTCGAGCACACACACACACACACACACACACACACACACACACACACACACACACACACACA
Organism: Protopterus annectens; assembly: GCF_019279795.1. NCBI lineage: Eukaryota > Metazoa > Chordata > Ceratodontiformes > Protopteridae > Protopterus > Protopterus annectens. The sequence goes on from NC_056733.1 coordinate 1,279,587,503, forward strand.
CACACACACACACACACACACACACACACACACACAGTCATTGTAATGAAGACAAAATATGTCATTTCATTAGTAGGTTTTGTACCGTTTGAAATACCTAACAATCATGAACAAAGCTTGCCTGATGCACTGTTCAGTAATGTGTTTAAATATGTCATATTTCTGGTGGGAGTAATTTAATGTAGTAAATAGCATTATTACTTCACTGTGTTTGGTTCCCAGATAGGTAGGTGCCTTCTGTTAAGGGTCACTGCATCCTTCCTGTACAAAGGACATGCACACTGTGAGCCAGCGACACTGATCTTTGTATAAGTGAATGAATGTGTTATATGATTATCTGCTGCTACTCACAGAAGATGCTAATGATTATCAGTGTGTGAGTTTTCAAAGCTCGTTAGTGTTTTGCATTATAACTCATTAATTTCTTTTTGTCTCCAACAGTCTGTGCTTTCTAAGGGAATCAAACCCATGACTAAAGAATAAAGTTCATTAGCAGCCAGCCTTTATCCTTTAATCTAGATTGAAAATATTTGCTTTGTTTGTCTTTCTTACTTTTTTTTTATAAAAGTACATTTGGTTAGCCTTCTGAACCAGTTACCTTTAAGTGTTTGTAAAAAAGTACTGTAAAGCTATCAGCTGATCTGTCAACTAGACTCCAGAAATCCCTATCATAACATGTGGACAACATGCAGTGAGTAAGTAACTCATTTACTAACTCAGTCCACAAAAATTATTTAAAATTAAAGACAGCTGAATTCTATAATACGTCAGAGGTTGATGATGACTTATCTTTTTTTTTTATAAATGGTAGGTTCCATTTGTCCTGGTCCCCTTCAATAAACACATCACACTGAATGACATTTGACAACCTTTATTAAACTTTCATAAACATGATTATTAACCAATAGTTATTAATTTCAACCAAACATGAGACAGGTGATAATAACATCCATGGAAAGAAAACATAAAGTAAATAACCATAAGGGCAGCATAACCACTCACCCTTGAATAAGCAGCGTCCCCACTTGCTCACTTAACCTTGCCTTACAAGGCAGCGTACCACCACTCACCTTCAATTTTTTGAATTACACCACCAACCAAATAAACAGCTTTGCTTGCTTATTTACTTATCAAGCAGCGCAACCACTCACTTTCCTTCCCAAATTATTGAATTGATCATCCAACACCAGAGGGGGAAAAGAAGAGGGTAAACCTGCCCCTCTTCTCCACCCACAGGCCTAACCAGGCTGTTCCCCCTCTCTCCAACAAAACTTCAGCAACCTGGCCACCATTAAGACATTAGGCCAAACATCATTCGGTCCAAGTCATCACCGCCTACAACCCCATCACATAATTCTTGAAATTCACTGATTCTCTAAATGGCTGAAAACAAACCACTGATCCCCTTCTATGGTAAGGTAGCAACCATAACCTAAAAACCTAGAATAACCACTGCACATCAACTAAATAATCCTCACCTCACTACCAATAGAAACCTCTCAATGAATCCAAGGGCATTACAAGCCAACTGGACAACCAAAGACTAAGCCCATTGCCACTGAAAACCACATAGAGGGAATTGCCTACCATTGTGCCACATTGTAACCTCATTTAACAGCCAATGAATGTAATAACCAAATAATCTCCTGAATGGTGATGTAATTACAATCCTGGCATAAAACCGACTATCCATTATAACAAAATGTTTTAAAAATGGCCACCATGGCATTTAGCAGCCCAAACCAGAAGCCCTACCAGTTCTATATTGACAACTGAAATTGAACAGTAATCCACAACACCCAAAATGAACCTCCTAACTCAGCTTAACACATAAAACAAATATTCAATATCCCCTAAAACCTCCTTTTGTCCCTCACACAAGCCATCAACCCAAACCTCCCAAGTTATAAACCCTGTCACATACATAACAAAATAGCCAATAGACCATGGCTGAGTAAAACTACTCACCCAAATCATTTAGCGACTATGACTGCCCTGTTAATGACTTCAGTACATTCCTGAACCATAAGCAAACAAAATGTAAGTCAATGCCCCTCCATAAACCCATGCCAACCTTTGCAACCGACTTACTTTGACAATAGGCAATGTCTACCAAACTTCACACTATCAAACCTATCCTTCCAGCATGAGGCACCACCCAAATTTTAAAAAATAAACCTACCCTTGCCACCTGCAGAAATGAAGTAATTGCAGCTAAGTACACCTTGACCCACTGACATATTCCAACTTATTCACAAGCCTGAGCCAAATAACTCAACAATCCATCCCACCAGTCTCTTAACTCCTGGTGGCTGCAACACGGTATGACCAAGCTAGCAACACCCTTCCATATGATTTGCTTCTAAAAGTTACCCCAGCATCCTGCCATAAGCATCTAACACTTCTAACCCAGCCCAACATGCCTCAGCTGACTGCATCAACAAACCATACCACTGTCATCCTGACCAAGTGAAAATGGACCCTATTTCCCCTAACTTCTCCTGCTAACATTATGCCTGCTAAATTAAAATCAGCTTGACCCTACCATATGCCTTCCTTTCAAAAAGTGCCCCCAACTCCTGCCACACAAATTTAACCAATCTGGCAATGCCCTACCATAAACCTCCCATGAAAACAGGTGCCCAAACTCCCAAACCTTTAATCCTGAAACAACCTGACACCTCATCTAACAGAAACACACAACCCATACCACTGCTACCTTGAGCAGATGAAATAAATCCTAATCCCCAACAACTCACATTAAAACACCTACTCCATGTTAAAATGAAAGTCCAAATATTCAACCTCCCCCAGTCGTCCTTCCATCCTGCCATGCAACAAACCCCAATCAACCCACCAATTATGCCCCCTAACCCAACACTTCCTGCCACCTTTGTAGCAAATGCAAATCCCCATGAACTTACCTATCTGAAAACCATCCCAAGGCACCGCAATGGTAAATAATCCACCCGTTTGCTAATCCTCACCAAAGACACAAGTAAACTGGACAACAAGCAGTGCTACCACTTATTATCCCCCACCCAACCACCCAGTGCTCTGTCAGACCAGTCCCCTGGCCTTAAAAGCAGCCAGATCATGTACAAATGATCGCCTGCCCCTTGATGCCAAATCCAATAAACACCATGCTGAACTCTTAAAGTAGCACCAACCAGTGAGCAACCCATCAGTATTGCCATTCCCCAGGAAAACCCAACCTAAACCACCATGCCCCCTTCATTTGATTCAACACCACCTTATCATGACTCCACTCCACCAGTGGACAACTCCAACTCCCTATATACAACCCTCAGTCCGCTCTACCCCACCCTTGTACTGCCTCAACCCCACTTGCCTCCATGCTACTCCCAAACTGCATCAAGTCTAACAAGTCTTAATGCATAACTTAAAGTAGGATCACCTGCGACCTCCTAGTGCACCGCTCCAGCAGGCAGCATATGTAGCCAAGCAAAATCCATCACTGTCCTGCCACCGGCCGATGCCTACACTGTGATCATCCATCTACGATCAAATTGCAGCACTCCAGCTACCAGCACAAATGTTGACTCTGAATTCACCCCACATTGACCTGCAAAGAAAAAAAACTGTAAATTCTCTGCATAGCCAACCAAACATTTTTTAGTATTGAGTGCTGACAAGAGCCCTCCAACATATCTCCTAACAAATCCTTTTCTTCCAATAAAGCAACATACTACAACAATAAACTGTGTTATGCCACCCACCGCAGTGCCTGGACTACTATTAGATGACTTATTAAAATGTAGAATGCAAGTAAACCAACCAAAGTATATTCTACTTAACCCTGTGTGTAGTGATATGTGAGGCAGCAACATACCTGGGCCAAACTGCAGTTCCTGTACAAACCAGTTTAACTTATTTCTTCAGTCTCAAAAAAACAAAAAAACATTTTTAAATACCTATTTTTCTCATAAGCTTGGAAAGTAGTAAGAGAACCCATGATACCACATCTTCTGAAGGACATGAAGTCCAACTCTAAAGTCAGAGAAAACACTATAACCAACTGCAAATGTATGCCAGTAGTAAAGAATGATGAAGCTGATGGATTGGCCCACCTGCCTGACATACAAGAGGAATTATAAGTTTATGTGCAGTTACCCAAATGGTGCTAAACTCTGCATGCTATAATGGAGATTTAACCCCCACCTGTAGTTGCACCCATAAAATGTATAAAGACATCTCACCTGCCCCCTCCATAAGAAATCTGGAACAAACGACAATGAAGAGCAGGACCACGGACCAAATACCAAAACAACCCCCACTATACCTCTCAAACTCCTAGTGCAAGAAATCTGGAGAAAGATTTACACAAAGGGGGGAAAGAGGGACCCAAAAATAGGGGCTGACTTTAAATATTGCTCTTATAAACTTACAAAGTTGCTAGAGTAACAGGGTCTGTGTTAACATACCTTTTCTGCAGGATTTGAAGTCTGAAACTTAGATGTATGTCAGTAATCAGTGACTTCCCTCCTCAGCTCATCCCAGTGATTTGCCAGAAAACCACAACTCTTAGGAAGACGTGTAAAATTATGAGACAAAATCCTTGACCCTAACTTGAATCTGCTCACCTACATAACACTCATATATGCATATACCCACACACACATCTCACACTTACAAGCATTCACTTCAACACTAAGATCTGCTGAATCCCCCACATTTGCCCACACATCGATCGTACCCCCAACGTGCACCAAGAAAACAAATGCTTGCTGCACACATTCATCATCTTGCTGACACACATATACCCCTGTTGCATACCTTTCACAACATCTGCCCCACTTATTTCATCAAATTCCTAGATAGTGCATCGGTATTGCATTTTTTTAAGTACTCCCTTCCTCCCCCGTCGACAAATTTATCAGATCCCTTGTCAAATAGGGGTTATGTGAGCTGCATTCGGATGCGACAGTGGTAATGACTTAAGAGCCCATCATGAAAACAACCGTACCATTGTTAGGCTTGTACTAGACTAACTGCCTTTGTGGGTCATTCTGAGTCTAGCCAATTTTCTCTTGTGAGGAGAAAACCCCTGCACATTGTGTTCAAGGTAAACACTTTAACTGACTCTAGTATCTCCTTTCTGACTTCCACCCTTAACCCCTACCAATAATTGGACAACTCTTAGGAAAACTAGTGTAAAATTATGAGACAAAATCCTTGACCCTAACTTGAATCTGCTCACCTACCTACACAACACTCATGTATGCGTATACCCACACACACATCTCACACTTACAAGCATTCACTTCAACACTTAAGATCTGCTGAATCCCTCACATTTGCCCACACATTTAACTCCCATCAACAAAGCAAACAGCATATGCTGTAAGCACCTGGGGATTTCCGGTATCGCCTTTTCTAAACTTCCACCCTCAACCACAGCAGAATATAATGCAACCACCTGTGGTGAGCATTTAATCTTTCATACGTTTCTATACTTACACATAACTACATCTACCTATAGTAAAGCAAGAGTTAAGAGTCTTCTAACTCCCCTTTCATGAGTGTTTGTGACATCTCATAGTCAAAAGTCCACAGAGACACTTTCCACTTATTAATGTTTTCTGTATTAACAACAGTCTCTACGTCATTTCAAAGATATAAAGTCGACAATTATGGAACTTCGCATGACTCAGATGCTATAATCCTCACATCCCTAAATCAAAACAGCTCCAAGAAGACAGAGTAAAAATTTACGACAAGGGCAAATTAAATACTCCCCTCAGAAAATGTAACCACAGTAGATATTTAATAAAATAAACATATGTAAAATAAAGGGAGACACTGTATGTATGACTCAAAGCATTAGTTACACGACCGATTGCCATTCTGTAGCCAGAGCTCTGCTATGTTAATCATCCCTGCCCCCTTTCCCCTCGACAGTTATTCATGAGATGAGCATGCACAACTCCTCAAATATACCACAAAGCCTGCGGGGAAAAAAAGGAAAAAGAAAACATCATCTTCTTCCCAACGTTAACAGATTGCCAGGACATCAGGACCGGAGTTCGCATTTATTTTACCAGCAAAGATGAACTCCGGACCTCAAATGCTGCCATTATTTCTGATTCCAGTCACCAAAAAAACACAAACGATGTAAAGGGGCATTATCGGAGCTGCTTCCCCATGCCCAATAATGACTCCAACACATATCAAATAGCATCTTATAAACTTAGAAAGTTGCTAAAATAACAGGAGTTCTCTTAGCATACATTTTCTGAAGGATACAAAGTCTGGAACATGAATGTATATCATTATTTAGTGACATATAAAGAGAGAGAGAGAGAGCGAGAGAAAGAGAGAGAGATATGTATATGTATGCAAACCACATGCCCTCAACCAGTACCCTAAGGCTTACCTTTTCTCCTACAGGTCATCATGGACATACCTTGCCTTAGCTAAAGACAACCACAAAGCATTCTATAGTTATGTCAAGAATCTCAATGGCAACACACAGATCTGCTCTGAGTTACAGCACAATGGCACTAAATATACAAAACTAACTGATATTGCCAAATCCTTGCAGATAGGATCAGTGCTAACTTTACCCCCCACTCATGCCCTAATGGGCCCATCTATATACAGGAAGAATGCAACGTTCCTGTAATCATGGCTACACAGGTAAAGACCACAGTCTCCAAAGGCAAGAACACAGCATCCATGGGAACTGACAACATCCCAAGCTGCATTCTACACGAACTGCAGAATGAACTGGCACCCCACCTAAGCACCATGTTCAATCATAGCCTCACCTCAGGCTTTGTGCCCACTGAATGGTGCACAGTGACGGTTATCCAACTCTACAAAGGGGGAGACACCATGGACCTCGGGAAAAACCACCCCATTAGCCTAACGAGCCTGGTCTGCAAGGCCATGGAATGTATAATCATGGATCTTATACACAAAGACATTGGTAATCTCCAAACTCTGGACCCCACCCAGTTCAGGATTGTAAAAGACAGATCATGTCTCCTAAACCTGATAGACTTCTTTGAAGCAGTCACCAAAGCCGTAGACGAGGGTAAGGTGGTTCACACATCTTATATAGATCTTGCCAAAGCTTTTGACACCATCCCCTACTCTGGAATTATAGATAAACTCACTAAACTGGTATAAATCCCTATGTCACAAGATGGATTGCCAACTGGCTCACTGACAGAACCCACACTGTGAAAGTAGCAGACTCCAAATCTGACTTCAGAGCAGTGACAAGTGGAGTACCACAGGGTTCAGTCCTGGGTCCTCTCCTGTTTGGTATCTACTTTTCTGAAGTACAAGCTAACACAGAAGGTCTTTGGCTAATGAAGTTCGCAGATGACTGCAAACTAGGAGCCATAATCGAAACTCCTAACGATGTGGACATCCTACAAAAGGGCCTCATGGAGACAGATGCCTGATGTCAAAGCCATGGCCTCAAGCTCAATGCCAAAAAGTGCATTGTCATCCACTTTGGTAAAAACTCTGTACCCATGAACTACCACATAGGTAGTAGTCTACTTAACACTGAAAGTGTGATAAGAGACCTTGGAACACAGGTGGACAGTAGTCTCTCCCTTGATAACCACATTTCCACAGTAGTCAGGAAATCCTTCTACATGGCACACCTCATCACAAAAGGTTTCTCATCCAGGAAAAAAGTGGTCATTGTTCCCCTCTACTCATCACTCATTAGAACCATTATAGAGTACATCACTCCTTTTGGTATGTACCTCACAAGACATCTACAACAACTGGAAAGGCTGCAGAAATATCTCACAAAGAGGACTACCGGCCTCAGACAGATGCCCTATGCAGACCGTCTCAAAAAACTCCAGCTTTACTTTGTCGCATATCGCCTACTCAGAGCCGATCTCTGCCTAGTATACAAAGCTATGTCAAACCCAGAGCTGTTGGACATGCTCCACTTAAAGAAATCACAATCCCTCTGAGCTACATGTTCTAGGGACCTAAACCTTGTCATTACAATAAACAGAACAGGCTGGAGGGATAGATTCCTGTCCCATAGACTTTCCATACTCTGGAACAAACTATCTATCTATATCAAACAAAGCTCCTCATTAGCACTCTTCAAGAAAAATTTTGATGATTGGATGGGAAATAGGAAATTCACCCTGGGGATCACCTCTGTGGCTCTGCTCGACAGGAGCCCAGGAAAATTATTTTCTTAGGTGGCAAAAGCCAGGGTACCTTTTTGGCTAGGCTTATATAGGCCCTATGGCCAATAGCCTAGTACCTACCTATGAATCTATGAAGCTCACGCCAAAAATTTGACTCCTACCTCAGTTACATTTGACTAAATCATTAAGCCCCTTTCTATCCTTACCTCATTTCCTCCCACACATTCCTACATCCCATTTAACCCTATCCTCCCCTCATCCTCTTAGTTCCTGCTACTCTCTTTATCTAGCCCCACCTGAAGATGTCCAGGGAAAAAAATCGGTCTGTTCCAAACCACATAACTTCTAAATATTGCTGTAGAGATCATGAAAGAATGGTGTTGCTTCTTTGTTGACCATTGTGACTACAGGTAGAAAAACTAACAATGATAAAAATGCTTTTAAGACCAACGTTAGATTTTACTTTGGTGTTGTCATGTGGAACATCCCCATAATCACTGGTCTAGATTGTTATATGACAGTTACAGAGCTTCCATTCAGTAGATATGACTGCCCATCCATAAAGATACCATCTGTGACCTACTTACAAACATCAGTTGCACATCAGAATTTCCCCTGCTTTTTTATAGAAGCTTACATTCCATGTTTGAGTACCAGTCTATCCTAGATGTCATGGCTCAGTGTCTCAGATATCTCCAGGTAAAGTTGAGACATGAACGCCATTTCTAATTATTGTCACTTATTCTTCCTTAAACACTGTAGTGCTGTGAGCTGTCTATCAGCAGAATTCATGTGATATATTACAGGCTGAGAGCTATGTGCTAGGAACTCCACACCAGATGTACCATTCGCTTTACATCGTGTTTAATTCAGACAGTGGCATGTTGTGCTTGATGCAGTTAGCACCAAACTGTGTTATTTCCTCCTGGAACAGCTGAAATATCAGTCTTAGTTTGTGAGTAGTCTATATAATCTATATGTAGGCATGTTGTGCTCCTAAGAGTTGCAGCACATTTAAATGCACTGTGTTTTGGTGATCCTTTGAAACAGAACAGTGGGGTCTTTTGTGTCTTGCCTTATCTGAGACATACATAAGACATCTAAACTGCTGCTGTTTATAGTTGAAGAACTATAATATGAAATGGAATATCCGGTTGTTATATTTTATCTTTTGGAATAATATTGTTAAATGAACTTAGACTTCCATAGCTAAGTCTTAGTCTAGAAGTTAATAATCTCCCTGCAGCTATGATCACAGCACAGATTATATGAAGAATGTAACTCAGTATAACAGCTATTACTATCAGACAGGAGTTGCATTATAGAATTAAAACAGAATTCCAACAGTGCACAGTGCTGTTAATTGTATTATATAATGCTGTAGCTTGTATGATTCTCTTAGATAGGGCCTTACTGATTGATGGGCTCGCTGTTCTTGCCAGTGCTTTAATGTTTCCCTCTTATAACAAATACCATTTAACAGGAAAGCTATCCTCTATTTTGTCAAAGAAAAAGAGCCATCTCCATCTACAACCAGTCTCCGATGAAACATTCCACCCTGGATCTTCTTTACCATAACCAACATCCTTGCACTGGAATGTACTTAACAAAGCCCTGGACCTAGCAGTCTGCACCTGCATTAATTGCTAAATCAGATAGATTGTTCTAGACTATTTATTTTCAGGAGCTATAATACTATACAGAACAGCAAAAAGGAATGTTGTTGCATTTGTCTTGTAGCTCAGAACACAATGGAATTGTTACATATGATCACATCTTCTTTTACTTAAGATATCAAAAATCAGAATAATGTCTAAATTTCCCAGCATGAACAGTACAAGAAGAAACTCTTTTAATATTCCCATGCAAAATATTAGATGAAACCTTTAAAAACCTTTCTTTGCTATCTGTTTCTAAACCTGAAATTATGAACTCTTGAAATGTAATGACCAAACAGAAAATATCACTTACCCTTCCGTAAATAAAACACTGAAACTTATTGAAAAAAATCACAAAAGAAAACAGGAATTTGCACAAACATGTGCCTTTAACCCACATAAATTGTAATGATCCTCAAGCTAGGAGGTGTTGCGGCCCTTGCTGCCTGTTGATTCATTGTTACATAATGGCATCCTGCATCCTGAGATAAAATTTTGTGAAGTTATATTAGATATGAGAGTTAAATCCCATTAAAGGAATCCTATTATTCCCTCTCTCATGTATTAATTTTACAAAATAATCTATCAGTCCATTTGTACAAACAGGATGCTTGTTGATAAATCCATGTACACTCCTGACATATCAATACGATTTACATGGCTAAAAAGAAAAGGATTATTTACTGGTGATACCTAGAAAAATAATTGACTAAATTCATATTGTGATTTATTCCATGTACTACTCAGTCTAACATCTCTTTCAACATCATGTTACAGTGTTTTTTGATCACTTACTCATTTATCAGGCTTAATATGAAGGAAATCTGAGTAGGGGAAAAAGCAATACCTATTATACAAAAGAAGGAAGCTACTGCACGACAGAGCAAAATCCCATAAAGGGAAGACATCTCTGATCAACACTAGCAGAAAACTACGTTCTCTCATAAAAACATCCAAGGCCAACTTTGAGAGAAAAATCGCTAAGGACACTAAAGATAACCACAAAGCCTTCTTCAGCTATGTTAGAAACCTGGGTGGAAATCCACAGATATGCTCAGAGTTAGTTCACAACAACAAAAAATACACTGAACCCACAGATATTGCCAACATTCTGGCTGACAGGTTCAGTGCAAATTTCTCCCCTCCCTCACCCCCAAAAGAAGAAATACTTATCCCAGCTGAATGTAATCTCCCTGTCATCTCAGATGTCCAAGTGAGAGCCGCCCTCAGCAAAGCTAAAAACACAGCATCAATGGGACCTGACGGTATCCCGGGTTGCGTGCTACGTGAACTCCAAGAGGAGCTAAACCCGCACATAAAATGCTATTTAACCTTAGCCTTACTACAGGATATGTACCTGAACACTGGCATACAGCAACAGTGGTCCCACTCCACAAAGGGGGTACCTCTACAGACCCTGGGAACTACCGCCCATAAGCTTAACCAGCCTGGTCTGCAAAGCTATGGAAAGAATCATTATGGAACTCATAAACAGAGACATTGGGGACCTACAGACACTTGACCCCACCCAGTTCGGCTTTGTAAAGGGCAGATCCTGCCTTTTGAACCTGGTTGACTTTTTTGAAACAGTCACTAGAGCCATTGACGAGGGCAAAGCAGTCCATACAGCCTACCTGGACTTGGCTAAGGCCTTCGACACAATACCCCACTCAGGCATCATAGATAAGCTCAACAGCTTAAACGTAAACCCTTATGTCACTAGATGGGTTGCAAACTGGCTAAAGGACAGAACCCATAAAGTTAAAATCGCTGGAGCAATGTCAGACTCAAAGCCAGTCACAAGTGGTGTCCCACAGGGATCTGTCCTGGGACCCCTCTTGTTCGGCATTTATTTCTCAGATGTTAAAGCAAACATGAGAGGGTTGTGGCTGACAAAGTTCGCAGATGACTGCAAACTAGGCGCCATAGTCAATACACCAGCGGACACGTACATCCTACAAAAAGGCCTCACAAAAGCGGACAACTGGTGCCGGAGTCATGGCCTTAACTAAATGCCAAAAAATGTATAGTCATCCCCTTTGGGAAAAACAAAGTACCAACAAATTATCACATAGACAGCAACCCACTGAGTATGGAAAAAGTAATCAGAGACCTAGGGACCCAAGTCGGCAGCGACCTCTCATTTGACACCCATGTTGCCAAAGTGGTTAGAAAAACATTCTACCTTGCACACCTTATCATGAAGGGATTCACATCCAGATCCAAGGATGTCATTGTACCCCTATACCCCTCCCTCATCAGACCCATGATTGAGTACAATGCTCCATTTAGTATGTACCTCACCCGGCATCTGCAACAGCTGGAGAGACCACAAAAGTACCTCACCAAGAGGATCAAGGGTCTCCAACATATGTCTTATTCTGCCAGACTAAAGAAATTTCAGCTCTATTCAGTAGCATACCGCCTGCTCAGAGGTGATCTCTGCCTGACGTACAAGGCCATGTCCAATCAGGAACTGATGGACATGCTCCACCTCAAAAAAATCCAAATCTATCAGAACCACGAGAGCTAAAGACTTAAACCTCGGCACAAATATGAATAGGACATGCTGGAAGGATAGATTCATAACCCAGAGGCTTCCCATGCTCTGGAACAAGATCCCAGTTCATGTTAGGCAGAGCCCCTCACTGACTCTCTTCAAGAGAAATCATGATGAGTGGATGGGAGATCATAAGTTTACCCCAGGGGTCACATCTGTGTCACTACTAGACAGGGGCACAGTAAACTAATTCTATTATATAAGGGGACCTTCACTGTGTCACTACTAGACAGAAGCACAGTATTCTAAATCTATTCTGTGCATTTTGTACCATTTCATGGGGTGGAGAAAGCCACATCACTATAGCTAGGCTTACAAATGCCCCAGGGCAGATAGCCTAGTACTAAACTATGAAACTATGAAACTATGGGTTATACTCCTGTACCTGATTCTCCAAATCTACTTTTCACTAACCATGAGTCATATCTTGTCTGAGAAGTCACATTTCATGTGGTTATTGTGTTTGGACATACATGTTGTTTCTCTTTTGAACATAACTTTATGATTACAGAGTTAATATATTTATTTAAGGAGTCTATGTGGTGCAAGTCCAACTATGCAGGGGGTGGAGGATGACTGTGTCATCCACAGCACTGATCTTTTATTTTCTAGTTCCACTTTATGAATAATTAAGTTTCTAATCGTTTTTGATCACTTACCCATTTTGTGGTTCAGAGTCAATTAGTCTTAGAGGAAATCTGGAAAATATCATATGAGGTACACAGCATCGCTGTGATTGTGTCACTAGGATTCCTCACTGTAACAGATTTCAGAAATCTACTTATGAAAAATCTGACATTTATGTCATTCAGTACTATTTCAATGGCAGGAATTCAACATGTCATAACTGTTCTGCAATGTCATATATCAACCATCTTCTATAGTGCTACTCTTTTCAGTTTGTCATAAGCACCAGTGCAAGACCAGCTTCATGTATGTTTCATTGTTGTGTTTTCTTTTGCTTTGACAGGCAGGCATGGAAGAAATGTGTCCACACTATCCATTTTGTCTAGCAAACCTAATCATTCCTCATCATTGCTGTCCCTAGTATAATGTATGTGTGGTGAACATGAAAACATCTATCCAATGTGTCTAACAAACATAATTATTCTGTAATCAATATCCCTCCCCCCAGTATAATGTATGTGTGGTGAACATGAAAACATCTATCCATTGTGTCTAACAAACATAATTATTCTGTTATCAATATCCCTACCCCCAGTATAATGTATGTGTGGTGAACATGAAAACATCTATCCAATGTGTCTAACAAACATAATTATTCTGTAATCAATATCCCTCCCCCCAGTATAATGTATGTGTGGTGAACATGAAAACATCTATCCAATGTGTCTAACAAACATAATTACTCTGTTACCAATATACATACCCCCAGTATAATGTATGTGTGGTAAACATGAAAACATCTATCCAATGTGTCTAACAAACATAATTATTATGTTACCAATATACCTACCCCCAGTATAATGTATGTGTAGTGAATATGAAAACATCTATCCAATGTGCCTAACAAACATAATTATTCTGTTATCAATATCCCTCCCCCCAGTATAATGTATGTGTGGTGAATATGAAAACATCTATCCAATGTAGCTAACAAACATAATTATTCTGTTATCAATACACCTCCCCCCAGTATAATGTATGTGTAGTGAATATGAAAACATCTATCCAATGTAGCTAACAAACATAATTATTCTGTTATCAGTATACCTCCCCCCAGTATAATGTATGTGTAGTGAATATGAAAACATCTATCCAATGTAGCTAACAAACATAATTATTCTGTTATCAATATCCCCCCCAGTATAACTTATGTCTTGTGAATATGAAAACATCTATCCAATGTGCCTAACAAACATAATTATTCTGTTATCAGTATCCCTCCCCCAGTAAAATGTATGTGTAGTGAATATGAAAAAATCTATCCAATGTGCCTAACAAACATAATTATTCTGTTATCAGTAATCCTCCCCCCAGTATAATGTATGTGTAGTGAATATGAAAACATCTATCCAATGTGCCTAACAAACATAATTATTCTGTTATCAATATCCCTCCCCCCAGTATAATGTATGTCTTGTGAATATGAAAACATCTATCCAATGTGCCTAACAAACATAATTATTCTGTTATCAATATCCCTCCCCCCAGTATAATGTATGTGTAGTGAATATGAAAACATCTATCCAATGTGCCTAACAAACATAATTATTCTGTTATCAATATCCCTCCCCCCCCAGTATAACATATGCCTTGTGAATATGAAAACATCAATCCAAAGTGCCTAACAAACATAATTATTCTGTTATCAATATCCCTCCCCCAGTATAACGTATGTCTGGTGAATATGAAAACATCTATCCAATGTGCCTAACAAACATAATTATACTGTTAATATTATTGCCCCCCAGTATAATGTAAGTGTAGTGAATATTAAAAAAACTATCCAATGTGCCTAACAAACATAATTATTCTGCTATCAATACCCCCCAGTATAACTTAAGTCTTGTGAATATGAAAACATCTATCCAATGTGCCTAACAAACATAATTATTCTGTTATCAATATCCCTCCCCCCAGTATAATGTATGTCTGATGAATATGAAAACAACTATCCAATGTGCCTAACAAACATAATTATTCTGTTATCAATATCCCCCCACCCAGTATAATGTATGGTAGTGAATATGAAAACATCTATCCAATGTGCCTAACAAACATAATTATTCTGTTATCAATATCCCTCCCCTCAGTATAATTGTATGTGTAGTTAAAATGAAAACATCTATCCAATGTGCCTAACAAAGATAATTATTCTGTTATAAATATCTCTCCCCGCAGTATATCTTGTTTCTGGTGAATCTGAAAACATCTATCCAATGTGCCTAACAAACATAATTATTCTGTTATCAATATCCCTCTCCCCAGTATAACATATGTCTGGTGAATATGAAAACATCTATCCAATGTGTCTAACAAGCATAATTATTCTGTTATCATTATTGCCCCCCCCAGTATATATTATGTCTTGTGAATATGAAAACATCTATCCAATGTGCCTAACAAACATAATTATTCTGTTATCATTATTGCCCCCTCCAGTATAATGTATGTGTAGTGAATATGAAAACATCTATCCAATGTGCCTAAGAAACATAATTATTCTATAATCAATATCCCTCCCCCCAGTATAACTTATTCCTTGTGAACATGAAAACATCTATCCAATGTGCCTGTCAAACATAATTATTCTGTTATCAATATCCCTCCCGTCAACATAATTTATGTCTTGTGAATATGAAAACATCTATCCAATATCTCTAACAAACATAACTATTCTGTTATCAATATACATCCCCGAGTATAATGTATGTGTAGTGAATATGAAAACATCAATACCCCCCCAGTATAACTTATGTCTTTTGAATATGAAAACATCTATCCAGTGTGCCTAACAAACATAACTATTCTATCAATATCCCTCTCCCAGAATAACTCATGTCTTGTGAATATGAAAACATCTATCCAATGTGCCTAACAAATATAATTACTATATCAATATCCCTCCCCCCCAGTATAACCTATTTATTGTAAATACATAAATATCTATCCAATGTGCCTAACAAACATAATTATTCTGTTATCAATATCCCTACTCCAGTATAACTTATGTCTTGTGAATATGAAAACATCTATCCAATGTGCTTAACAAACATAATTCTTCTGTTATCAATATCCCTCCCCCCAGTATAACTTATGTCTTGTGAATACGAAAACATCTAATCAATGTGCCTAACAAACATAATTATTCTGTTATCAATATTGCCCCCCCCCCCAATATAACATATGTCTGGTGAATATGAAAACATCTATCCGATGTACTTTACAAACATAATTATTCTGTTATCAATATCCCTCCCCTCCAGTATAACTTTTGTCTTGTGAATAAGAAAACATCTATCCAATGTGCCTAACAAACAAAAATATTCTGTTATCAATACCCCCCATATAAATGATGTCTTGTGAATACGAAAACATCTATCCAATGTTCATAACAAACATAATTATTCTGTTTTCAATATCCCTCCCCCAGTATAACATGTCTTGTGAATATGAAAACATCTAGCCAATGTGCCTAACAAACATAATTATTCTGTTATCAATATCACTCCCCCCCCAGTATAACGTATGTCTTGTGAATATGAAAACATCTATCCCATTTGCCTAACAAACATACTTATTCTGTTATCAATATCCCTCCATCCTGTATAACTTATGTCTTGTGAATATGAAAACATCTATCCAATGTGCCTAACAAGCATAATTATTCTGTTATCAATATTGCCCCCCCCCCACCAGTATAACTTATGACTGGTGAATATGAAAACATCTATCCAATGTTCCTAACAAATATAATTATTCTGTTATCAACATCCCTTCCCCCAGTATAATGTATGTGTAGTTAATATGAAAACATCTATCCAATGTGCCTAACAAACATAATTATTCTTTAATCAATATCCCTCCCCCCAGTATAACTTATTTCTTATGAATATGAAAACATCTATCCAATGTGCCTAACAAACATAATTATTCTGTTATTAGTATCCCTCCCATCAATATAATTTGTCTTGTGAATATGAAAACATCTATCCAATATCTCTAACAAACATAATTATTCTGTTATCAATATACATCCCCGAGTATAATGTATGTGTAGTGAATATGAAAACATCTATATCCCTCCCCCCAGTATAACTTATGTCTTTTGAATATGAAAACATCTATCCAGTGTGCCTAACAAACATAATTATTCTATCAATATCCCTCCCCCAGTATAACTTATGTCTTGTGAATATGAAAACATCTATCCAATGTGCCTAACAAACATAATTACTATATCAATATCCCTCCCCCAGTATAACCTATATTGTAAATACGTAAACATCTATCCAATGTGCCTAACAAACATAATTATTCTGTTTTCAATATCCATCCCCCAATATAACTTATGTCTTGTGAATATGAAAACATCTAGCCAATGTGCCTAACAAACATAATTATTCTGTTATCAATATCACCCCCCAGTATAACGTATGTCTTGTGAATATGAAAACATCTATCCCATTTGCCTAACAAACATAATTATTCTGTTATCAATATCCCTCCCTCCAGTATAACTTATGTCTAGTGAATATTAAAACATCTATTCAACGTGCCTAACAAACATACTTATTCTGTTATCAATGTCCCTCCCCCCCAGTATAACTTATGTCTTGTGAATATGAAAACATCTACCCAATGTGCCTA
Source organism: Protopterus annectens (assembly GCF_019279795.1). NCBI lineage: Eukaryota > Metazoa > Chordata > Ceratodontiformes > Protopteridae > Protopterus > Protopterus annectens. The sequence goes on from NC_056733.1 coordinate 1,279,605,211, forward strand.
ACAAACATAATTATTCTGTTATCAATATTGTCCCTTCCCAGTATAACTTATTACTGGTGAATATGAAAACATCTATCCAATGTGCCTAACAAATATAATTATTCTGTTATCAATATCCCTTCCCCCAGTATAATGTATGTGTAGTGAATATGAAAACATCGATCCAATGTTCCTAACAAACATAATTATTCTATCAATATCCCTCCCCCCAGTATAACATGTCTTGTGAATATGAAAACATCTATGCAATGTGCCTAACAAACATAATTATTCTGTTATCAATATCCCTCCCCCCTAGCATAACTTATGTTTTGTGAATATGAAAATATTTATCCAATATGCCTAAAAAATATAATTATTCTGTTATTATTGCCCCCCCCAGTATAATGTATGTGTATTGAAAGTGAAAACATCTATCCAATGTGCCTAACAAACATAATTATTCTGTTATCAATATCCCTCCCCCCAGTATAATGTATGTGTAGTGAATATGAAAACATCTATCCATTGTGTCTAACAAACATAATTATTCTGTTATCAATATCCCTCCCCCCAGTATAATTTGTCTTATGTATATTAAAACATCTATCCAATGTGTCTAACAAACATAAATATTCTGTTATCAATATAACTCCTCCCTCCAGTATAATGCATATGTAGTGAATATGAAAACATCTATCCAATGTGTCTAACAAACATAATTATTCTGTTATCAATATCCCTCCCCCCAGTATAATGTATGTCTTGTGTATATGAAAACATCAATCCAATGTGTCTAACAAACATAATTATTATGTTATCAATATACCTACCCCCAGTATAATGTATGTGTAGTGAATATGAAAACATCTATCCAATGTGCCTAACAAACATAATTATTCTGTAATTAATATCCCTCCCCCCAGTATAACTTATGTCTTTTGAATATGAAAACATCCATCCAATGTGCCTAACAAACATAATTATTCTGTTATCAATATCCCTCCCCCAGTATAACTTATGTCTTGTGAATATGAAAACATCTATCCAATGTGCCTAACAAACATAATTATTCTGTTATCAATATCCCTCCCCCCAGTATAACTTATGTCTTGTGAATATGAAAACATCTATCCAATGTGCCTAACAAACATAATTATTCTGTTATCAATATCACTCCCCCCAGTATAACTTATGTCTTGTGAATATGAAAACATCTATCCAATGTGCCTAACAAACATAATTTTTCTTTCAATATCCCCCCCAGTATAACTTATGTCTTGTGAATATGAAAACATCTGTCCAATGTGTCTAACAAATATAATTATTCTGTTATCCATATCCCTCCTCCCCATTATAACTTATGTCTTGTGAATATGAAAACATCTATTCAATGTGCCTAAGATTATAGATTATAGATTATAGATTATAAATTATAGATAATCTATAATCTATAATCTATAATCTATATAAAAACATCTATCCAATGTGCCTAACAAACATAATTATTCTATCAATATCCCTCCCCCCAGTATAACTTATGTCTTGTGATTATGAAAACATCTATCCAATGTGTCTAACAAACATAATTATTCTATCAATGTTTCCCCCCTTCATATAACGTATGTCTGGTGAATATGAAAACATCTGTCCAATGTGCCTAACAAACATAATTATTCTGTTATCTTTGCTGTTCCCAGTATAATGTATGTCTGGTGAATATGAAAACATGTTTTCTGCCTACTACAGAAGATCTTACTCGTCATAATATAATGTAGCAGTGAAAAAACTTTGATATTACGAGCAATTTTCAGTTTAATATTTAAAACGTGTGACTTTTTTATATACTTTGGTAAAACAAGAAGCGATACACATGTAAAGAAAAATAAATTGTAAATGCCCCATAAACAGAAACAATCAAGTATATAAGAAAACTAGTAGTGTGTCTGACAGTACAAACGTGCATTTATAAGGAAGATACGTCTTAAACTTTATTCAGTACAGTATGCTGCCATTGTTTTAGCACATATTAAATCGAAAGTAATAACAAGTTATTCTTCATAGCAATATACTATGGGTTTTGATCACACACTGTTTTAACCTTGACAATATCACATATTTGTATGCCATAAAGAAAAAAAAACAAATAGATTTCAGTTTGTCTGAGATGTGACAAAATTAAGAGCAGTCTTTGTCAATACTAATGAGGAATTCTAGTCTTCAGTGGATGGTAGATAATTTATCCATAGTTTACTAACAGATTGTTCTTTCAAGGTCCATAATTCTGAATGCAGAAATTTATGAATGTCCGTTTTCTAAACTAATGTTATTATTTTGTTCCTTGCACCACCATGCAGAGTTTTGCTCCCAAACCCCTATCTCTGTATATACTAACTCTGAGATTACTACTCCACAAGGAAAGAAACAAACATACTCTTCTGATTTGTTTCCAGCAAGAAATAGAAAGTGGCTTTGAGCTCTCTGTAATTTTCACTTTTCACGAAATTCTGAAATATGTCATAGAGTGGATAAATAGTGCATATTTAGTCTTTAAAACAGAAATTAGTTTTACCCTTTCTTTTTCTCATGTTCATCATAGTGATTTTTCTTACATGTTAGAAAAGCCCTTACTGGATTTTTTTCTTTTCTGTTTTTTTTTTTTTATCAGAAGACTCTGTCAACTGAACTAGATATGAACATGATGTTATTTTTCTCTTAGTAAATTAGTTGCCAATTTGCTGAAGTTAAAAACAAATCATCCAGACTAGCTACATCAGCTGAATTGTAAAATAAACCATAAGCCTTTAGAATGGTATGACTTTCACATTTCATACAAACAGCTATTGATCCCTAGCCTAACAGATGCCAACACTGATGTAATATAATCAGATTATTTGTAAACGGCTGTGGAGATCCACAGAGACTTCTGTGAAACGTCCCCTTGCTTTGGATTTGCTCAACCTGCAGTATTTTTCACAAATGTTTACATTAATTTACCCAGAACCTTAACTATAATTTTAGCTGGGTTTTAACAGTAATGGTAGCAGGCAATTTTAATTTGAAATATGTGTGTGAGCAATTAAAATAAAACTGTAATAGTTAAAGAATTTGCATATGATTTATTCGTTTTACAATGGTCTTTCAAGTGTGATTATTAGTACATCACATTCTGCTTCATTTATCATGTTTAACATGCAGAAAGCGTTACACCATAGTATTAGTTTCTTATATTGCTGCGGGAACTTTCTTTACTCAGTTGTTTTGGCAGTTCCTTCTTTTCCATACAATTTCTGGTACAATAAAGTATTGTAACATGATGGCCTGTTTCTATTTATTTGGTGTATTAGTGATGTTTTATACACTAAAATAAACAAGCAATATACAATTTGTTTAGTTTGTACCTGATGTTGTCTATGCTTGCAGTAGTTTTAAGACTAAATTTAGTTTGGTAAGCTTGGTCTTTTGGTACAGGGAATACAAATAAAAATACAATACTTGTGTTACACCCAGAACTGAGACTTTCAAGTATGAAGGGATGTTTTAAGTAGATATTGATGAATTTCACATCCCTATATTAAAATTCAGCTTAATATATCCAGAAAATGGAGGCATGCAACCAAGAAATACAAATGATTACAAATGCTTCTTGTATGTTTTGAGCGACTAATACATGCATTTATACAGTGTGGATTTAGGTAGGTGGTGTTCAAATACAGGAACAACTAACCAGTGTCTGACTATGGAGTATATGTGTAACTCTAGTACTTGGTAGGGGTGGCTTATCCCAAAGGTAATGTGTGTACACTTCCTTGCAGTGGGAATATTTATACAGGGAGAGGTCTCCCACAACTCTTTCAGATTGGGGGTTGGCATCATTTCTAAAGTGTTTATTTCACCAAAACAAGGTGCAGATTTGATCCTCACCTTTGGTCACTGTGTGGTTATTGGCTAGGCATGTAATAGTCTTCAGATTGACTGCTAGTATTTACTTAGGAACCTATCCTAGTAAACAGCAAGCTCTTTTTCTAATGTAAACAAATTTGGAGAAGGAGATTTGCATTAATCAACTTAAAAAATATATCAAAACCTGTGCAAAAATACTAGGCTCTGGGAATCAGCAGTTGATGCACATATATCCATTTAGATAACAAAACACTCAGAGACTCATAGTTTTCAGAAACAAATATATATAAAATAAAAAAATGAAACTCCTTTATTTTTCAAACATTTATTAACATAAACATATTTCTTCCAGAGAACGTAACTTTTTTTTACAGATTTTTTAAGTCCTCTTCATCAAAATCCCCAGATAATTATTTTAATCTGAAAATTTGAATCAAGCTGCAGTCAAAATAACTTCCCTTTCACAGAGACAGCAAAAGAGACAGATGCCACAGGAATATAGTTGTCTGTTTCCCATCCACTGTCTATAAAGGAGAAATCACAATTACTTAATGACAGCTTGAAAACTATCCTACTGATTTTATGGCAGGAAAAGTCAGTAGGCTGCTACATTGAAGTATTTTATAAACCTTCTGTGCTCTCATGCATGCCAGCACAGACAGTTTCTAAAAGTTAAGTAGTGATGTAATGCCTTACTGCCGTTAACAGTTTACAAATAACATATATGAAATAGTGATCTTTTAAAGACAGCTTGCAAGCTATCAAAGTGACCAGTAGCAGGACAGCTGACACATACCTTAACCATCATAGGACTCTGTTCTTCCATATGACAGAGCTGGACCAGTGGAAGTGCTATATTTAGCATCCTGTATCATAATTCAGTGTAAGTTAAATGTAAGGAAAGGTTTTTACCTTCTGTCTTCTCTTTGTCAGTTACCATCTGCTATGCCATATCAGTACTCCATTCTAATTTGCAGAAACAACTTTTTCCAACACCTTTATTAAATTATCACTTAAGACATAGGTACACATGCATTAATATTAAAAGAAAAGCCATATTAACATTTTTTCATTATGTATTATGCATTGTGTATGCTTTCTATCTTTTTAAGAATTATCATTCACTCCAACATTATATAAATTGTTCATTTCCTAACTACCCTTTAACCTTTCTCGTCCTCCTGAACATTGTCGTGCATGTATACTTTTCATAAATTATATTTATTTTAATGTAATTTGCTCCTTTCCTTTTTTAAAGATCACACTTGCAGTTGTTTTATCTCATTCACAGTATTCAGTACTTCAGTTACAGTTGCTTTACACTTTGATTTCCATTTTCTAGTAATTGCTTATTTAAGCATCAAATAGCATTAAACTTAGCAAGGCCTTATTTTGTTTAAGCACTTCAGATTTGGGATCCATCTGAAAATAATAATTTCCTCAGTTACAGCTATTTGCCTCCCCAACATTTCTGACAGAATACTTTGTAGGGACTTTATAAAATGTTGACACTCATTACACACCCAAAGGACATGTTTCCATTTGCTGCTCTGTTTTCCATCACACCTTCAGCATTTCCTATCTACCCAAGGAAAAAATTCTCTGAAGTTTGCTTGGGGTATAAAATACCTAATCAAGTACTTGCAAACAAAATGTCTCAATCAAATAAAACCAGCACCAATTCAGTTTGACCACCTGTTTTTAAAGATATATTTTTAAATGGAATGATGTAACAATGAAAACTATAACTGATGAAGCTTTTAAGGGAAACCAATCTTATGTGCTGAAGTTGCTGAATACATTTTATTTTTCAACATATTGTCCATGTCCAGTTGGTGCTGGTTTTGTTTAGTATGGACATTTTGTTTCTGAGCACAGTGGTAAGGACTTGCTCTCCCCTTTATATTGTTCTGGGAATTTCTGGATGTTTTATATGCTGTTATTAACATATCAATAAAAGTTGAGATTTAAGTAGAATAATGGATCAAAATTTGCAACTCAGTAAGTTTTTACAGGAATTATTCATGATCAGAATGACCTTCCAAATTTCTGTGGGGGACATTCACCCAGGAAATGGTCCAAGAGGTTTGTTCCTGTTCAGACAGAGCAGAGCAGAAAGTCTGTCAGCATCAGAAAGACATTTTCAACTGTTACTAACAGATCTAGGAAATTTCAGACAATGATTTGGCATTCTAAGTATTTAAAAGCACACAGGGAGCAGAGTATGACTGCATGTGGCCTTTGAGTTCATCTATAAACTGTGGTATGTTTAGATGGTTCTTGTTTTATGCTGAAGTGGCATGCTCCTCAGAATATAGAAACCAGTATGTCTATGGAATGTCTGATTGAACTTTATGACCATAAAATAACAGTTTCAGAAATATAATTTCTGTATACTTCAAAATGTCAATAGATTTAAGAACAATTCTACTTTTCCCACTTATCAGACTAATTACTATAGTTCTCTTCAAAAGACTGATTCAAAGATACAAATTAAGAAACTAAAAAAAATAATAAAAATGACTCAGATAGTTATTAATGGAGAGATTCAATTATTTAGAGGAACCTAAATGTTTTGTTCACTTCTCAAAGGAAAGAAGCAATAAGAAATCTTCTTCTAAGGAGGGAAGAAAGTTGACCCCAGCTCATCCAAATCTATACTAAAACCTGCATATTTATCAATATCTATTACTAGCTTTTTTAATGTGTTTTTTTCTACTGAACCAAGAAACTGAACTTGAACCTAGTGATGAAACACAAACATACCTCTCAACTGTACAGATTTTCACAGAATGCCCACATTTTTGCTTCTTATTTTTAGTCTGTTTCTCATAAAAATGTGGTTTTCTGACACATTTTTGAAGAACCAAGTCAAAAAATAATGATGGACATTTGAGTTTCAGACTTTCTACTTTTCAGAAAATTCATCCTAATGCAAAACCTGCTATTCTATCAACTTTCTAAGTTTGCAAGAGCAATATTTAAAATGTGACCCTATTTCTGAACCTTTGTCTACCCATTATTTATGGCTTTGTTCAGATTTCTTGCTCTAAGAAGTTTAGAGGTATTAGCAAAAGTTCGTAAGAGATCATGTAATACCCCACAGGTAGTACTAGTGCTAATTGGATCCTTTGGATGACCTTAAAGTAAAAGGGGGTTTTAAACATAGGAAATCTTTCAGATACTTTCCAAAGTGTAGTCAATGCCAAGAAATAGAATGTGATTTGGACTATAACAATGTTATTAACTTATCTTCTACATCCTTTTCTGATCAGTTAAATGTACTTAATAAAAGTTTGGGATTTGTTCTATCTACCCTCTGATTCAAAGATAACAGAAGTTTAAGAATGTTTTGCCTTCAACTTAATTTCAGGTTTTGGTTTAATAACAGAGGTGGTTTGACAGGTGATGTCTTTGCTCAGATCAAATTTTGTTCGCCCTTACCATCCCAGTGTTAAACTGTTTGAAAATGCTATTTTATATGATTTATATAAACAGTTTGACATGTTGCTTAAACCTTGCAGCTGCAATTTAACTAGACAAGAAAGGCAAGCACTTACTGAAATGTGTAATAACTGCAAAAATGTAATTGCCAAGTCTGATAAAGGGGGCAGTATGGTTATAAATGATGCCTGTAAATATGAGCTGGAACTCATTACACATCTTAGAAAAAGTACATTTTATTTATCTTTGCCCAACCCAGGAATTTAAAGGCTTTATAATAAGATTTATAAAATATTGGGTAGATTCAGGAGTCATTTCAAAATTTCTAGCTAATGAACTAATAGTTGAGTGACCTAGAGAACAGATTTTCTACATCTTCCTTAAGGTTCAAAAATTACGGGCTAATGACCCCCCCACCCCACCAAGGAGATCTATAGTATCTGGTCACAGTTCATCCATTGGACCTATTTCTGATTTTCTAGATTAAAGTTTTAGACCAATGTTAGACTCCATCTCTGCAAAGGTAAAATATATTATTCAATTTTAAGAAATTATGGTGGATTTACAAGTCAAGGGAGATACACGGCTATGTACACCTGTTCTGGAATGAGTATATACTAATATTCCAAGTGAACTAGGATTACAGGCTACCAGTTTGTTAGTTGAATCAAACTTGATTTGTATTCTTCAGAATTCAGTGATATCCTGGTGCAACTGGCAGAAATTGTATTAACTTAAAACATTATGCATTACAGGAATTTATGTTTTCTAGTAACATAAGGTTTAGTCATGGGGAGTCTTTTGCTCCAGCATATACAGAGCTCTTTATGGGTCCATCTGAGCACAGTGTGGTTTATAATGATGACTTGAATAAGGTTCTTGATGAGACAGTTATCAAATAAGGCTGTTGATGGAACTGTTAACTAGCACCTTTACCTTTATGACATTTTGCATATCTGGAGGGGGTGTGATAAAGGTGGATTTTTTTGTGAGACTATATTGAATGACACTATATTTGGATTGAAGTTTACTTGTTAAAGCTGAGTGGTTTCCTACTGACTTCCTTGATGTGAATGTTACCTAGCTTATTGGTGGCACAATGAATACTAGTTTCTGAGAAAACATTTCAAAGAATGACATTTTAATGGCTGATTACTGACATCCAGACATGGAATTTCCTACATTCTTAAAAGACATTTTTTTTTAATTTTTTTGAGTGAATTATATGTTCAGCTGATGATAATTATGAAAGTACACCAGGAGATCTTAGACATTTTTTTTTGGTTTTGCATAGGAAGTATGCAATCAGTTTACTAAATGACATTATGGCAGAAGTTGGAATTATACCCTGGAAGAATTTCTTAGAATATCATTCTCCAACTATCCTGAATACGGCAACTGATCGTATGTTTATTCCTATATCTAGTACTAATATTTACCAAACTAAGAATATTATTTCAAGATACTGTGGCATTTTGTGGAATTATGTTTTTGAAATATACCACAAGTTTGTAATTATTCATATAGAACAGGTAAGAATCTTAATGAAATGCTTTATAAATATATCAGGAATTTCTTGTAAAAATCAATAAATATGTCTTTGAAGGGGTGTATAGAGTATAACCATTGTAATGTTTGCAGTGTATTTCTCCATCTTCTAGCAGAAACATAAGTAAGGTGTATGATATAAAGCAATGTATTAAATGTAGCGCATATTAGGTTATCTATCAGATACATGTCCTTGTGACTCTTTTTACATTTTACAGACTTTTAGACCACTAAGGATAATAATATAAGAATGACTGAGTGATATAAGATGAAATAAACATATACATGCCTTATATAAGCATATACGGCAACATCCTACTGCTGTTTTCCTTTATTTGTATTTATAAGCTTAACAGAAATATTCCACATAATAGGAAGCATGTATTTTTGACTATTAATAAGCATAGATGGATTATTAATTTAGGCGGACTGTTTATTTATATGCTGTAGATCTTTTTTTTACATTGTTGGCATCATGCCCTGCACTAAACAACATTATGTTATTTTTGTGTAGCACATATATTTTATTTAGTAATATTTTATTAATGTAACTAATGGTTGGGCATGTAATTTAATGGATATCTTTTTAAATGGAATGATGTTATAATGGAAGTTCTAAATAACCATAATAACTTTAACCAAATTCCTGATGCCTTTAATAACTATTTTACTGAAGCCATTCAAACCCTAGCTAATACATTACCACCTATTACCACTTCCCCATTAAATACCACTAATAGTCCAGCTCCGACCTTTCATATACAACCTGTACCTACATACCTCATTTGCAACCTCCTTCAAAAACTCAAACCATGCACCCCTTCTGCTGACTGCCTGCCAGCTGAATACCTGCAAATTGCAGCTAAAGCCATTGCCTATCCCATTTCCATCCTTATAAATAGAACAATTTTGGAAAGCAAAATCCCTTCCATATGGAAAGTCTCCCACATCATCCCTCTACATAAAGGTGTGTTATCTACTGAGCTTTCCAACTTTTGGCCTATCGCCTTACTCTCTCCAGTAGCTAAAATAATGGAAAAATGTATACACAGACAACTGCTTGACCACCTTCTCCAAAATAATGTACTTACCAACTGCCAGCATGGTTTTAGGCCTTTCCATAGCACAACAACTGCCCTGCTATCCTTTTTTGACTGCATAAAAACAAATCATAACAATAACTCTCTTTCCTCTGCTCTATTTATTTACCTTTCAAAAGCCTTTGATATGGTGGACCATCACATGCTTATTGATATACTAAAAGCCCAATCACTTGACCCATAAACATTACACTGGTTTAAATCCTATTTAGAAAACAGACAGCAAGCAGTGTTTTGGGATAATAATCTTTCTACATCCCTCCCTGTGAACATTGGGGTACCACAAGGCTCCATTTTAGGCCCTCTTCTCTTTTCATTGTTTATTAATGATCTACATACCAAAATTCCTCAAGCCACCTGCATACAATATGCAGATGACTCTACTTTAATATGTTCAGCCAAGTCCATAACCTCTCTCCAGACCCTCACCCAAACAGTATTTAACATTGTTGAAAATTGGTTCATGCAACACTGCCTCCTTCTGAACCCCCAAAAAAACACAATGATTGCTCTTTGATCCTACTCAAAAGTCACCTCAACTTCACTTCACAGTAACCTCTAACAATGGAACTAACATATCCCCTGACACTACAACTCATCTACTGGGAATAACAATTGACAACAACCTTAGCTATGATGACCATATTAATTCTACAATAAAGTCTGTTAACAAAAAACTAGGCACCCTTTACAGAATCAAACCCTTCCTTACCCCTTCAGCCAGAATGACTATTGCCCAGACCCACCTTATCCCTACCCTGTTTTATGCTTCTGCGATATATACCAATCTATCTAAAAACAACCTTACCAAACATTCCACCAGTTACAATAATATAGCCAGATTTGCCACTGGCACCCCTTTTAGAACTCACCACTGTCACAGCCTCAAACAACTGGGATGGTTAGAACTGCAGAACCAACTACTTTGTCAACAACTTGTTATCACCCAAAAGATCCTTTACCACCCTAATAATACCCCAATCCTCACTAATCTGATTACCTCCTATAAAACTCTTGCAACACTACGCTCAGCTAATAAGCTACTAGTTTCCACTATTAAATCCAACAACAAAGCTGGGCACTCACTTTTCACCAGCACAGTGGGAAAAACCTGGAACCAGCTTCCTAGTGAACTTTCCACCCTTGCTTCCACTCTGCTTTTTAAAAAACATCTTAAAGAATATCTTAAAACTCACTGGCTTTGTCCCTGCTCTAACCCTGACTGATATCTCATTCCCCTTCTTGCTCTCCCTATACTTCTCTGCTCCACTGTTCTATGTTGCCTACCTGTAATAAAGATTTCCTTCTTAGAACTAAAAAAAAAAAAAAAAAAAATTCTCCATTTATTTTTATCTCTCAAATGTTTGTTCTCTGTATTTGATCTTAGCTTAAACCTACTAAAGGACTCTGTACAAGTTTATCTTACCTGCAATTTAAACAATGTACTGTAACTCATTTTACTATTCATATATATTGTGTGCTTTGTCACTGCTGATGCTTGGAGCTTTTCTCCCAGGTCTCTACTGAAAATGGACATATATCCAGTTAGACTAGCCCGGTCAACAAATGTAAAATAAAATAAATAAATAAATAAATAATGAAGCTTTATAGTGAAAAGATTCTTAAGACCGAGGTTGCTGAATAAATCTTTTTTTTCAACATATTTTCCTTGTTGTCTTGGTGCTGGTTTTGTTTGGTTTTGTCTGAGTACTGGAGCTATGAATGCTGAACTAATTTGATATGAGTTTCAGTCTCTCATTTAATCACACCGGTAGTCCATGTCAACTCCACTAAAAATTTAGCTTGTGCTTTAGTGTGTTTTACCTGGAGATCAAAAGAATACAACAAAGCAAATATTTAAATCTTCATTGCCCTATTGTCTGGTAGGAGAAGCCGTAAAGACTCAACAAATGTGTACCCAGGCATCCTCAGTGTACTCTGTTGAATATATTATTTCTGAACAATTGACAGAAGCAGTTTGATTTACAATAGATTAACAGGACACAAACTAACTCTTTGAAATAAATCCTACAACACATATCAGACACTGCTTGGGACAATAGCAGAAAATGATACATAGTTTCTTCAGTGTTTTGGGTAGAACATGTGCACATTTTTATTTCTTTATTTAAGGGGAGGGTGGCATAATGGTTAAGGTGCTTACCTTAGAAGCACATGGTGCAGGGTTTGATTCGTACAGGGGGTAATTGGCTAGGCTAAAAAATGGTTCATGAGGACAGTTAGCCTAGCAATAATCTATGAATCTATGAATATATATGAGTTGAGACAACATGGTTCCATGGCACATAAAGATGGAGCCCTGATTGATAACCAGGCAACCTGGGTTTGATAAGTGACCCTGGGTTTGATAAGTGACCCTATCACTAAAGGTAGCAGGCAGGGAGGGAAGAGTGAAGGGGCTTGACCTGCTTGCCTCTTTGGAGACAGCAAGGTTTGCATACAGTCAGAGACAGAAAGAGCAGTGTAATTTTTCTGTTGGAGACTGGTGAGACCACCACTTGAGCTGCAGGTGGAGGGAGGGGATTGGCACGGTTGCTTGGAAGGAACAACCCCTTGCAGAAGTCAGGGGATGTCATCTCTGGTCAATCTACTGTGTGTCACCTCCCCATTGCCTTACCATGTTCATGTTACTAGAGCTGGAGATAACATGTAAAAACTTCAAATTTCCATAGTGGCTGCCTGGATGATGACCCATCTCAGCTAGATGTTGTTTGATAGGGAATGGATGGGCTTACAGACTGAGATTGGATCTGATGGTCAACAGATAGTGTGAGCAAAATGTGCAACAAAAAATGAGGAGAATGCTGAGAAAATATTATTGTATGAAGACAAGGTTCAGATTTCTGACATCAGTCATGGTTTTTAATACAAAAGAACTCAGTATACATAATACATTGACAGCAGTTTTTTTTTACTCTCTTTTTGTCTCCCACACAGTTAACCCTCAGAAGACTTCAGTGCTTATCCTCAATTACTGAGTCAGTCTACCCCACTCCCCACCCCCACACACACAAACCCACATACACACACTTTCCCAGACTTTCTCTGATTAAGAGTCGGGGCACTTAGGAGATCAAGGCATCCTGGGTCCATGTCATTCTGTTTTTGGGGGAGCATTTTCACCAACTTCTTTCCTTCCTGCATGCATATACTGTAACTCCACACTGAATATCTCTTCACTTCTCCAAGGAGCTGACAGCAGCAATTTCCTCAGTCACCACAGGAATACTTTGCAATAATTTTCTGGAATCTGGATTTTATGTGTGTGCCAGGCATACAACCCTTCCTCCCTCGCTGGGATGAGCACTGTATCCTTCCTTACCAGGGATATTAGACCATGATGTTTGTACTAGGCATACAGATCTTCCTCCCTCACTGCGATGGACACTCCATTCTTCCTTGCTGGAGATATTAGACCATGCCAGACACACTGCTGTTCTGCCCTTACTTGGATGGACACTCCATCCTTCCTTGCCAGTGCCTCAGATAGTCTAACTGATAATCAGATTTGTGTCACCTGGACTGTAGTCTGGGATTTATCACTCTATAACACAATGCTGGTTAATATACTGACCACAGCTAGCTTTGCAACTGTGGATCTGTTCATTGGTAATTTATTTTTCTTCAGGATCTTCAGCAATCTTCCTAGCACCTTAATAATTACAAAAGTATTATGCACTAAACTTTTTCATGGCATAACTTTCTGTTCAGTGATGTTAACTACTGACTCAATTAACAGAAAAAATGTTCTGCTTTTTCCAAATTGTTGTGCACTTGATAACTAATGAAGTGTACCTCCCTGCATTTGTAAAATCAACTGTTTTCAGCAAAAATGTATTTACTGTGTTTGCTAATATTTTCTAGTGTATTCTGTCATTAAGAAAAGAATGTCCATTATGGATTTCCTTAATGTATTCCTGTATGTGAAACTTTACAGTGTTTTTAGTGCTGGTTTCTGGACTACATTTCATTTTGATTAGGACAAATTGTCATTTGCATAGGTTCATAGATTTAGATATATATACTAGGCTAATGACCACCAGGCAATTTAGAAGTCTAACCATACAATCCAGCTGAATAGTGCCCCTATGTATCATGGGTGTTTATTAGGAAGAGGTGGGTTAGGAAGCTTCTAAGGGTTAAATTGAGGCAGTAGGGATATGTTAGTCTCAGCATAGTTAGTGTCTGCCTCTGTCTATTAGAGACATGGGTGAATTTTTGATTTACCATCAAATGGTCAAAGTTATGCTTCGTATGGATGGGGAGACTGTTCCTAAGCATGGGGATCCTCAGAGACAAATATCTATCTTGCCAACATGCCCTATTTATGTAGCAAGCCAAATATAAATCCATGGATCAAGTGGTTCTGAGGCTGTTCATTTTGTGGATGTGCAAGAGGTTCTCAGAATTGGATCCAAGAATGCCTTGCATGCCAGGCATAGATCACCTCAAAGTAACCTGTAGGAAACTGAGTATAGATACATGGCTTTAGGGTGATCTGTATAGTACAATATGTTTATATCCTGGATTCTACTGGTAAGAAACCTTTGTGGGTGTTCCAACTGTTGAATATATCTGGTCAGTTAAATTATACTTGATGAAGGATCCAATATTGGCTGACTAAAGTATCACTTTGACTTCCCTGGACCTGGATGTAATACCTTTATTTACAAGTTAGGCATGAAGGAATGTTTTTTTTTACTACCCTGGCCACATGTTGGTCAAAGGCCACATTACTGTCTACATAAGCTTCCAGATCACTAACTACCAGATCAGCTCTTAGGGGTGTCTTATCAATGGGCATCAGTTTTCCCAAAAGGCACTATAATGTATATCTTAGCACTGAGTTTTAATTCATGACTTTGACACCAGTCATTTGTGTGTATAAGACCCTTTTCTAAGATGTTTGCATCATGGAGGAGAATCTATGATAGCTTCTAATGTGCATCTACAAACTTGGTCAGCTAAAGGGCCTTGACATTGGCCTTGATCTCTGAGAAGTCGATGCCAAATAAGAGGAGTTCTAGCATGCATCTCCAAGGTACATCGTTGATGACTTGTCACAAAGTGGAGGGGTTCTCACCAGTCCTGACTTCCTGGGTCCTGTCTGTAAGCACCTGACAATCCAGTGAGTTACATTGGGGGTTTTGCCCAGTTTGATGAGTTTGTCAACTATACCTGAGTGAGGTATTGTGCTGAACACTTTAGACAGATTGAAGTAGGTAGTATGCATCATTTCCCCTCATCTGTTCCCATGGTGAAATTCTGTCTCTGCCAGGTTTAGTAGGCATGATCTTCCCTTGACAAAGCCAAACTGGGTTGGGTCCATATCAGAAGGTTACCTAATGTCTTTGTTAATCATTTCCAGTGAAAATAGATAGCATGGTTTTGCATATTAGACTGGTCAGACTAAAGGGTCTGTAGTTTCCAATGATGACTGATGGTCCGCCCTTGTTAAGTGGGATAACTGTTGCAACCTTATTTTCTCATAGAACAAAGCTTGTTTTGAGGCTATAGTTTAAAAATGACTCAAGTTTTCCTGATAGGTCATGTTTTAAGTTATTTAGGAGGCATCCCTTGCTATTGTCAGTGACCCATTATGGCTGTGTTTTTGGTTTTAGTGAGCACTACTGGGACTTCCTCCCTGCTAATATTTGGGGGGTTATGCTAGTAGGTATTTCTTGGGGGAGGTAGGGGGAGTGGGGAAGAAGTCTAAATTGAATTTATCAGCCAGAAGATTCTCTATGTTGCCATGGTCAGAGAAGGTGTCACCATTGACCACCAGTTCAACACACTGCTGTGTGCTGCCTTTAAAGTTATGGACATAGTTGTAGAAGGCCTTGTGGTTGACTTTCACCTGTGAGGCTATCTTTAACTCATAATTGGCCTTGATGGAATTAATTAGTCCTAGTTTCATGTTGTGTTAAATTAGAGAGCTTTGTTTCATTATGAGAGTTGCTCTTCCTGATTTTAGCCATGTTTTTCTTTTTCTTTTGTTATATACACTATTAAGATTAGGATTTCACCAGTCTGGTTTGTCTTTGGAGTTTATTTTGGGCTTACTTCTAGTAGGTACAACACCAGCTATACAGCAATTTACATGTTTGTATAGGGTCTATGTGAACAATTCTGTATAGGTTGCTGTGAACTTGGGTTTGGAGGGACAATGAATTTTTAGAAACTATCACTTAACAGGATGTAGTTTGCTTTGGAATAGTTCCTAACTGTTACAGGGTTTATTGGTATTACCAAGTTCATAGGTTCATAGGTGTTTACTAGGCTAACGACTCCAAGGGCCTTTTTAAGCCTAGCCATGCATCCCAAATCTCTGACGAGTTCTGATACCCTTGATAAGTGTAATCATGGGTCTGGGAGATGAATAATTTATAGGTTACCTGTTTGCTTTAGACACATAGGTGCCAAACCAGGGATGAATTTCCAGCTTCCCATCCAATTGTCCAATTTACACTTGAATTGTATTAGGGAGAAACTCTGCTTCACATGGATGGGGAACCTGTTCAATAGACAGGATAATCTCTGGGATACATACCTGTCTCTCCAGCAGGTCCTATTTATATCACAGGCAAGGTTCAAGTCTTTAGAATGGGTATTTCTGGTACTATTTGTTTTGTGGATATGCAGGAGGTCCATCAGAGTGGGGTCTGACAATGCTTTGTATGCCAGGCATAGATCTCCCCTCAAAAGCCTGTAGGAGACAGCTGATTTTTATTTAAAAGGAAACAGCTTTATGTTCCAAGCTCATCAGTGAGGGTGTGACACTGGGGGCTGTGCAGCACTCTCCCCATTGATGAGGACAGGGTCAAGTATGTTTGGACTTCTGATGGGTGTGTGCACACTATCTGGTCAAGGCTATTTGTGTTAATTAAGTCCATGAACTCTTGTGCATGCAAGTTTGAGGCAGTTTACATTTCCTTGTCTAGAGAGGGATAGTTAAAGTCTCCCATAAATAGGGTATTTGGTTTAATGTTGAGCGTCTCCTGTAGGTTTAGGTATGAGTTATGGGATTCCTGGGACATATATAGTAACCTATCGTACTTGACCTAGGCTATGGTCATTTTCATGTGATAAACTTCAGGGCATCATCCTGTTCAACCAACTAACAGGTATACTTGTTGCTAATGTAGAATGAGACCCTCCACCTTTTTTCCTTGTCTGCGCACCTGATGATCTAATTGTGTGGAAGGCACCGAAGACTTGCAATGCCTTGTCCCAGTAACAGCACACATATCTATATTTTCCAGAGTGAGGAGAGCTTGTAGAGTAAGGAGTCTCTAGTTTAGGCTCCTAAAAAGTACATTTCTTAGTCAAGGCTCATTAGTAGTACACACACAAACACACACACACACACACACACACACACACACACACACACACACACACACACACACACACACACACACACACACACACACACACACACACACACACACACACACACACACACTACACACTACACACACACACACACACACACACACACACACACACACACACACACACACACACTACACACTACACACACACACACACACACACACACACACACACACACACACACACACACACACACACACACACACACACACACCGCACACACCGCACACACACACACACACACACACACACACACACACAGACACACACACACACACTACACACACTATACACACACGCACACACACACATTTTAAGACTAGTCAATTTTCCTCAAACTTGAGAATCAGATACTGTAACCTGTATATTTAAGGAAAACATCTTAATCATCATGCCAACCCCACCCCTATGTAGGCTGTTTGCAGTCGTGATACAGTTGTCTGAAACTGTATTAATTTTTGGGCTGTTCTGTTTTAAATACATTCTCCTGTGTTTGCTATATTTCTGATAAGCTTGTAAATGACTTTTTCATGGTTCTTCACAGATATATACTTGAACATGTCTTAGCTCAATAGCATAATTTATCTCTTCATAGCCTGTTCACTTTTACCACTGGGAGAATGAGACAAAGATCAGAGATCCTTATAAACAATGCAGTTTGGAGTTTCCTTGTAAATGAATGCAGAGTCTCTTATTATACTATTTCTTTTACTATTCGTAGCCTGAATCAGTAACAAATCTGCATTTCAGTATTGATGAAATGCTCACTCATGCTTATTGCCAGAAATCTATTTTTAGAAGCAACTTCACAGGGAATGCATTAACACAATAATATTGTGCTGTTTAGAGTGATTTTAGATAAATTCATTCCTCAGATATATTTTGCTAATCCCTATTGTTTGACATCTGAAATGAAGTTTAGCAGAGCAGATTACTGTCTCTAATGTCTTGTTGAAAATGTCTCATGGGGTATGTTCTTCGCATGATGGTTTATCAGCTAAGGCAGATTTTTACAATTCCAGTAATCATATTGGTTTCTGAAGTGTTTGCAGATAATTACAGTTATAGCTGCTGAATACTAGGCCAATTTAAAAGTTCAATGTAAGGCAAACTCATATTTCTTAAATATAGACAAAAGCAGTAGAAAGAACAAATGGCAGCAAAAAAAATCTGCATTTCATTTGGCCAGTATCTTAAGCTACAGTTTAATTTGATTATATGTAGTCTTCTAAGGGAGTATAGAATCCAATAATCTTCCAAGGGAGGACTGGATCCTAAAAAGTGAGGTGAATGCTTTGTTTTTGATTGACTTGCTTTTCAAAGAACTAGCTATTATCTGGCTGATTTAAAGCCATTGTGTGTTTTACACATTTGGAAATGATTTTTATCAAGTTTCATTTTGTCAGCAGTGGCTATGTTAATCTATAAGTAAAGCAGTACTCTATCTGCATCATGACATTGTCAACTGAACTATGCATTTACTGACGATATAATTTTAAATTGTTACTGAACATTAAAAAGAAATCTACAACAATGACCAGTGAATGATAGACTTTTATCCGTATTATGATACAATTTTCTATTATGTTTATCAGTTTTGTTATTTTCTATTATGCTTTATGCAGAACTGAGGTGGTAAGCATATTACACAGCACTCAGGCTTATCCTGTCCTGTAAAGCAGAGTCAGAATAAATCCTGTTACTTTCACAGGTTGTAAGAACATTATTCTGTGGATGAGTAATACAAAAAGAGAATATAACTCCTTAAAGCCATTTGTGTTAAAAACTGCAAATAAAAGAGTGAATGTTACACACCTGTGTGCAGCATTTTCAGCAATGTTTATGCATCAGACATCTGGACAAATACAAAAAATTAATTGTCTGTTAGAAAGTAATAGACATTTAAATATAAAGTTATGGTCTGCTGTTTGGGTGGTATGGATAATATAAATCTTTGAGATCCTACAGTTGCTTTCCAAGAAAATTAATTTAAAATAGTGTTAATTTAAATGTAAATGCTATTCCACTGTACAAATGAATTCTAACACGCTTTTGTCTTTCAATAGCTTGACTGAAATTAGTCGACAATAATTTAGCATTGTTGACTCATAGCTCTTGGTTCTCCAGCTTGTTTCTCAAATGGTATGCCCTCTGGATAACATCTGCATATCCAGCCTGTGTCCACCTTACCTCTGCATCTCAAAAATGTGTTATTTTGGGGTAAATTAGGGGTTCTCCAAATTGCACATAGCTGACCATGGTGTGCATGAAAGCATGTAGATGTGTATATCTTTCAGTGTGTTAGTACCCTTGGTTTCATGTGGATGCTCCAGTTTCCTCCCACATCCCAAAGACATTCTGTAGGTGGATTGGACACTCTAAATTGGCCCTAGGCGTGAGCCCGTGCATGTGTTTGCCTGCTGTGGAAGGTTGGGCGCTGGGCTGGCAACTCAACACCGTAAAACTCCACTGCCAATCATGAGCGGACAAGTGATCTGCTGTGATGACCCCTAACCGGGAAAAGCTGAAAAAAGAAGAAGAAAAATGTTGGGGATAAAACCCAGCTCCAATATCCCAGGACTCTTAATTAGAGTAAAACAGTTATCAGTAAATAAGTTAATGAATGAATATTCTTTGATTCAGCAAAATAAATTATTAATATAGAAGAAATTAGATTGAATTCAACTATTTTACTCATCACCATTTCATTTTATTT